>NW_020951957.1:3476331-3501736 GCF_900497805.2 Vombatus ursinus | reverse complement strand
AGAGAGAGAGAGAGAGAGAGCGAGAGAGAGAGAGAGAGAGAGAGAGCAGATATTAAGTTAGAAGGTGTTTTATTGAATTTATAATTTACAAGGTCATAGTTTCAAGCTAAACTTGACTTTGCTAGTCTTAGAGTCCACTGATTTCTACGATTCTTGTCCAAGCATGACATGAGTTTTAAAGAAAAGGCACTTTCGGGAAAGCTGATGCACTCAAAATACCAGGTAGACTTACAATTAATATGACTAGAATGTTTTGGAAATCCACAGTGATTTAAAAATTAAAGAGAAAGAGGTACCTTGAAAAAAATCTCATTAATCATTCATGTTTTTCCCCTCCCTTTCTCTAATGATATGTGTTTTTTTTCTTTCTTTCCCTCTGTTGAAAATCTTGTGTTTTCAATGCCCATCTCATTTCATCCAACCTTCTGACCTTCTTCCACCATTTAACCAGGTCTACACCATTCCTAGAACACTTGAGAACTAAATTATAGAGAGTTTCTTGTTTTCTTTTCTTTACTTTTTCCCCCAAGCCCCTCTTCTGGAGTCATTCCACATTCATTACCTTTCAGGGACTCAATTATCGGACTGTCACACGCCAGAGGCTAGCTAGCTCACTCATTAGTCATGTCTAAATTTTTACCTGGACTGTGTTTCTGTGAGGATATGTTTGTCAGTGTTCCTTTCTTCACCCCAAATCACATTTGTGTTGGCAAGATATTTGATTGACAGGAGATGCTCAACAAATGTCTTTCAATAATATGAGAATGGAATTTTAAGCAATGTTTGATATAAGGGTTCTTAAGTTTATGACATTTTATAGAATGGAGGAAAAGCTGAATCCTTTCTTTTTTGTTTTTGTTTTGTTTTGGCATTTGGGGAAAGGAGCTTCCTATACAATTACATTAAGAAATCAAGTAAAATTCCATCAAAGCATATTAAATTTCCCTAAATTTAAATAAAAGAAAGTCCAGTATGTTGGGTTTATCCCCTGCATGAATTTCCAGGAGGACATAAATGGGAGATATATAGGAAGAGCAGGCATGGATGAGTTACAATATGCATCACAAAAGGGAATACTTATATCAATTAGAAAACAAATGATGGTTTAGAGGAAAAATGGTAGGAATAGAAAATACTAATCCTTTTCTTTTTTCTCCCTATATTTGTGATATAATTATTTTATTCAATATCTCAAAGTAGGAAAAATATTATTCTGCTATAAAATAACAATCAAGAGCCCATTTGTATTTTCTTATATGGATAGTGGCAAGGGACATTTTGTTATAAATACCTTCCAATGGCCATTTTACTCTAACTCTAGTCATTAACAATTATGAACATAGATAGATTATTTTATTTACTGCACAAGTTGAAAAGGTATTTCCTTATCAAGAAGGAATTTGGTTTTCAAAAATGATTCTCTTATATCTGCGCAAATAACAATTGCTGTTTTCTTCCACTTGAAGATAGAAACATATTTATCTTTTACTTGTAACTGTTTTTTGACAGCCTACATATTGATGGACTTTTCAATACATAGTAGTATGAGGGAATGCAGAACCCACATACAGGAAGGCCCTCCTATTGTAGGGCTTGTCTTTATATGTGGTTCAAAGGGAGGCAGAATAGGAATTTCTAGCCTCTTCTTCCCCTACCCTTCTTTAAGAGAGACTATCATTCCTTCCACGAAGGAAACTAGGAGGCTGGGACCTGAATTCTCTCTGCTCTCCTTAGGGAAAGGGGGAAGTACTGGGCTAGAAGGATATCTATCTGCTTACTTAATTATTGTTCATCCAGGGGAGATGATCCGATTCCATCTCACTTTTGATAACTTTGTCATTTTGTGGGGAAATGGGACCCCAAGATTTATGGCTAATGCTTGAGCCCTTTCCTGCCTAATACTGCTTCCACAACAAACACACACAGAGATTAACAAAGAAACTGATTTATCCAAATCATAGCAAAACAGAAATTAGAGAACGTATACATAGAACATTTATCAGAAGACACAGAATGAAAGAGTTTTTCCATTGGGAGCAAGGCAAGTCAGCTCAACCAAGAGAGACGGTCCTGGATCTCACCCTAGGAGAAACTTACCAAAGTCTCTAGACTAGCAAATCAGAATATAGACACAATGGAGACTACCTGCTCCTTTCATGTTTTCCCAGGGTCTTTTCTTTCAGCAACCTAAAGTGGGGTTGGCCAGTTCTATCTTTTCTCTCAAAGCTGGAAACTGAGTAGATGCTTGCTAGAAGAAGACTCTCCTTTGGAGAGTTCTGAAGGCTGAAGCTCTTGCACCTGTCATCACCTCCACCCCACCCCTCACTTAGGGTAAGGCCTTCATTTCCACCTATAGGGAGAGAGCCCCAAGCCAATGAACCTTGGGACAGGAGTTACATATAGTTACTTCTTTTCACTTATGTTCTTTGCATGTTTTAAGGAATTTCCTTCCACCCATCCTCTTTATAAAATTGTTTGTTTATCTTATAGATTAATAATACTTTGGAAGTATATATTTCAATATGTCTTTTAGCTATTCTAGATAGAAGGATATATAGATAGATTAGAAACTGACTCCTCTGTAAGGTGTTCATAAATTTGTCTTGAAATAAATGATTTGAAACATTTGTGGTCAATTCAAATGGACTGGATGAATTTATGCACTGTTTCAAATTACCTGGTTCTGTTTGAGATTCTCATCTTGATTTTTCTACCCATTCAGAGTTGGAGGCCAAGTTAAATTCAGTAAAGGCATACTACTCTCAAAAAGCTTTTTTAAAAATTAATTTTCTTCTTTCATGGTGCCATTCTCCACCTGCTCCCCTCCCCCCAAGAAAAGTAAAAATTGAAAAAGAGTTAGAAAACATGCTTTCTTTGCCCTGAACTTTTCTTCTCTTTCCTTTAATCCCCCTTGTGCCTCTTCTTAGATGTTTCAAGTCAGGTTCCATGTTTTCCTTTCTTATGAGCTAAACACACTAGTAATTAAAAGCCTACTACTTTACACATTGTTAGACTGCTGGAGGCAGCTTTTGTTGTTGTTCAGCTATTTCAATAATATCTGATTCTTCATGACCCCATATTGGGGTTTCTTGGCAAAGATCATGGAATGGTTTGCCATTTCCTTCTCCAGCTCATTTTACAGATGAGGAAGTTGAGGCAAACAGGGTTAAATGACTTGCCTTGGGTCACACAGCTAGTAGATGCATGAAGTCAGATTGCAACTCATTAAAATGAGTCTTCCTGACTCCAGACTCCGCACTCTGTGCATTACGGCTCCACCTAGCGGCCACTGGAGGCAGCGTTAGAGTCAAATCCACAGTGAAAAAAAGCCAGGACAGGTTGGGGACGTGGAGAAAAGTGTTAAAGAAAGGAGACATTTTAAAGACCTAGATTACAATTTTCATGACAATTCATTGACTTTATCATGATCTCTAGAAATGAGAATGTGAAACTAAAATATTGAGAAAATGGACATGATTCAGATGACTCCAAACTCCTTTTCTTCTATTTCAAAGTGAAAATATCAGAGAGAAAAAGGCATAGGGATATAGCATTATGCAACAAGCTGTGCCATTGAATATAGTTTTAATGAAGGGTGATAATAATCTTCTGATATGAGAGAATGTCAGAAGGAAGGGTTTTTTGTTTTTTTTTTGTTGTTTTTTTTTACCCAGGTGATTCCTAATAGCAGGTTGTCTAAGGATGTTATGGCACTTGTCTATATCTGGGAGAAGGGCAATGATAAATGTGCAGTAGAGGTGTCTCCACAGCTGCAAGGACCTCTGTTTCTTTACTTTTGCCCTACAAAACTCCAGAATGAATAATGAGATATGAAAAATAACTGGACATTTTACCTAGTTCTTTGGGGAGGGAACATCTTAACAGTAATTGGCTTTGTAGTTGAAGTTCCACATGCTACCTATGTGATTAGGGAGGGATGAAACCCCTTGAAATGGGTCTGCAGCCTAAATGAATCCCGATAAGGAATTTAATGGAAGCTACAAGGATTCAGTAACACTTAGTTGACTTCAGGTTTAGGGAGGAAAGGAATTCAAAAGATCTATAAATGCAGCTTCTCTGTGCTCCAAAAGAACCTGGCTCTTAGAGACCAAGACTCTGGGAGGTTATAGACCTCTTTCTAATTATGAAGACAAAATCACATTTCCCCAGTCTAGCCAAGGGAGTGCCCCTCCTTTCTAAAAGAGCTAAAGCTTAGTGTGAGGTCTAATCTGAAATTAGAGATGGCAGAATCTACTTCTCTTTTGGAAAAAGACATCCCATTTCAGTGAAGGATGATAGCTGAAGCTCAGATGTCTTTTGATTGAGTTGAAAAAAGTAAACACATTAGTAAGGGTTCATAAACTAAAATCTTGAGTAGAACTTGAACCTGGGTCATTTTTTATGAGGGAACCCATACGTTAGAAATCGTACCATAGGTACTACCACAGCTTCAGGGATGCCTGTGACTTTTGGTAATGGTAACATGCTTCTGTGTTGCATCTGTTCCCTTTTAGGCATTGCTCTCTACTGAGTCAACTCTTACTAGTTGCTCTAAAACTGCTGTTCTCTATTAGGTGTGGCATCTTCACTAATGCTTATTAAATGTCATATATGTGATGCTTCCCTGATCTCTCTGCAGTCTTTTACTAGTCTGGAGTCTTCCCCATAAAAGGAAGAAAAAGCTTCTTTCTTTTCTTTTAGATAAGAGTACAGAGGCCAAACTTTGAACTCTTTTAGAAAGGCATGACATATTCAGTGGACCAGGCAAAGGTGATTTTCCTCCACAGAGAGAGGAAGGTCTATGGGATCCCAAAGTCCTAGTCTGCAGAGACAAAGTTCTTTTGCAACACAGAGAAGTCAACCACCTAAAGAGATACCCATCAAAATAATACTCTGTCTTTTCAACTTCCTCCCGTAGCATCATCCACATTTTAGTCTCAAACTTCTCTTTGATTTGGAGTTAGAGAGTCCTTATAATTCTCATAGTCACTTTAACTCCTTATGAGGATCTTGTAACGTTCAAGCCAATTTAATGGTTCCCTCAGCCAAAGAAACAGTCAGTGAAGCTATAAAGAAGTGGAGCTATTAAACCTGCTTTGCTCCCAAGAACCTGTGCTTTCAACAAAGTGAACATCTGAATGTTCACTAAGAACTTTCTGTACATTATCTCAATTATCTCCCACCCCTATCCCCCAAAGGATCTCTCTGCTTCGCCAGAGAGAGGTTTTCCCTGACTCTCTTAATCTCCCTCTTGACAGCAACATAGATGAGCAGGCAAGGTTAGTAACATTAGTCCTGAAATATAGCTAAGGTCTATTTTATAGCCTGACTCTAAGTAACTTTCTAGTCAGAGAGGATGGGTTATCTGGTCAGGCTTATTGGCAAAAAGTTATTGCCTTCCTGCCCTTCAGATAAATTATCCAGCCTTCTAGACTTAGTCATGCAAAATCAATGAAAGCTATTACTAGTGCTGCTATGCACTCTGTTATTGAGGGTAGTGGATGGAGCACTGAACCCCGAGTAAGGAAGACCTCTGCTCAGCTCCTACTTCAGACTCTTGCTAGATGTTGGCTCTGGAAAAGTTGCTTCACTATGTTGGGTATCAGTGTTCTACTCTGTAAAATGAAGGACTAGACTCCATGACTTTTCAAGTCCTTACCCCTCTAAATCTATGATGCTGTGAATATATGAATTTCAGCTCTGTGTACTGCCAGTCCTGCTAGAGATTCTGTGTCCCTGTATTCTCCAACAAATAAGAATGTGTGTTTACCCCTCTGATATTTGTCATGTTTATTATTCAGATGAAGGTGCCTGTATCATCTATTGGTATTTTCTGGGTAAAACAAGTTCTGTGTTATAAAAGCTGCAAACTGTTACTCTTCATACAAAAATAATGTATTGGTACTTTTATTAAATTCCCAGATGTATTATATTAAGTTCTGCCATATAGTCACTTGTGTAGACGAGATCCAAAAGGATGTGGGATGTGGTGCAGTAACTGGTGGATAATATGCTGCAATCCATTTAGGCTGAGAAGCAGTACTCTGAAAAAAAATGCTTCAGAAGAAGATTTTTGTGGGAAATGCTTTTGATAAAGTGATTCAGTAAAAGGAAATCAGAGTATTAATTTACTAATAAAAGGAACAAGACAATATAAGATTGTTGAGGACACAGACTGTCATTTCTTTCCAAAAAAAAAGAGTAAATATGTTGTTACTGTCAGGTCCTGCATAGGACAGTTACTTTGTGACCCAGGGCAATCCATTTAATTTTTTTGGGTCTCAATTTCCTTGTCTATAAAATGAAGAGGTGGAACTCAATGATCCCTAAGAACTGAGACAAGGGTATGCTAGTCCTTGTCAACTCTAAATATATATGATCTACTGTGCAAGGCAAATAAATAAACAAACAAACAAATAAACAAATAAATAAATATAACATTAAAAAAAATCCATGTCCTAGAAGGTAGCTAGATAGTAAAATAGATGAATGCTAAGCTTAGAATCAGGAAAATGAGTTCAAATCCCATCTCAGACCCTTACTGGGCACTAAACTCCTCAGCCTTAGTTTCCTTGCCTGTAAAATGAAGGGACTGTGCTCATTTGCTGGTAAGTTCCCTTCCAGACCTTACACTGTTACATCTCCAAGTATTTATATTCTACCAGACATGGTGACTGCACATAGCAAGTGCTCAATACATGTTTACTAAGTGAATGAAGACTTTAATGAATATATTTTCTTCATTAGCTTGAAAAAAAATCAAACAAAAATTTATAGATCCTGGTCATGCATTAGCATAAAAATACTAGATATAAGATCACAAAATGCTTGAGCCTTCACAATCCTTTCCAGCTCTACAGCTATGATGATATGAATATTTATGGCTCAGTACTATTTGATTAGATATGGTTCTAGCCAAAGTAACTTTGCCACGTTTTACTTTTAAGAAATATAAACCAGCCTCTGAAGTGATCAGGGTCTTCCAAACCATATCACTTGACTAGAAGTTGAGTCTATTTATGAAAAATTGTAGAGCAGCGTGGATACCAAGAGGATGATTCTTACTATTATGTTTGCTGCTAAATCACTCTGTGTCCTTGGGCTACTAACTTAACATGTCACTGTCTCAGCCTCCAAAGAATAGAATAACCTCTGTCTCTTCCCACAGGAGTGTTGTGAGAAGCAATTAGATATCTGTAATGCATTTTCCTGGGAGGGGTGGTAGATGGGTATTATTTATTGCATACTAGTAGCTAACAATGACTGGGAATAACAAAATCTTTCCCTGATTCAGTGCCATTTGAGGTTGAAATTTTTTTAAAAATGCCAATCTGCAGGCAAATAAATGTCTTATAATATCACATGAACCTCAAGTGTTCTGAATCATTTTTCCCAGATTTAAAAAAAAAGAATAGTTCTGAGAAGGCTCCTTTGTAATTTTCCATTTTTTAAACTCTTCAGAGAAAATGACTGTCTCGGTAATGAATGACTTAGGAAGTTTTGTGACTCTTGGGACTTTTCCTCATGGGTGAATGAGTTCTTCGATTAGGTTTGTGTGTGTGCCTTTTCTACAAACCCAGGAATCTTTTCCACTAGAAATAACCAAGCAATTGAGGGAAGGGAGCAAGCATTTGTTAAATGATTACTGTAATATTACTGTGATAAATGCTTTACAAAAATTATCTCATTTGCTCCTTACAAAAACCCTGGGAATTAGGTGCTAATATTATCCCCATTTTACAGTTGAGGAAACTGAAGTAAATGGAGGTTAAGTGACTTGTTCAGGGTCATAAAGCTAGTATGTGTCAGAGGTTAGACCTTAGCAGGTCTTCCAGACTACTTTAAATGGAGTGCCCAGCACTCCATTTCATGACTATTTGGGTTAAAACTAACTTGGATTAATACAGAGAATATTTGTATGAAGCATGCCGCATTGTACTAATCACTGGAGATCGGTTGCTTGTTGTCCTTCATTCTCTAAGAGGATCAAAATGACATCACTGTGCTAGAGTCAAGTAACAGTGTGTCCAACTGTGGCTGATCAGACCAATACAAGCTCGGAATATTCTACCACAAGTTGGGCACAAATAGTCCCTATGAACATTTGGAGTGGGTTCTCTAAACTTGCACATCTTTCATTTCTTTTGAGCTATTTGGATTCTGCTTTGCTCATAGAGCACAGCACCTTCTCTGATGTGGGCATGCCAGGCTGAGTGGTCCTGTGCCAGTATCTCCCATGTCATACGATCAATTCCAAAGTTTAACCACTATAGATACAAAGAAAGACAAAATCAGTCCCTTCCCATAAAGGCTCATATTCTAATGGTACAGATAAAACTTTTTTTTTTTTGAAGTCATACTGATCTTTCTATTGATTCCCTTGAAGAATATTAATTACTGAAATTATTTGTGGTGGAGCAACAGGTTGTTGGATTAGGCAGTTGGAGTGCTTGATAAACATATCTTCATTGAATGAAACTAAAAACTCAAGTTCCGTTTGGGTGCGCCATGAACTCCAATTTTTTTTTTTTTTCAGAAAAATCAAATACATCTAGTTCTCTCTTCCTCCCTTGGAACACATTTTGTCTCAGTAAATTCTCCTCCAGACACAACAATGGGTAATGAAAAACACGATCACCGGTGCCATTCAAGCAAACTCAATGGCCACAGGGCATTTAAACAAGGGGAAAGAAAGTTAGGCTAACCCAAAAGTTTCCTTTGACCTCTTCCAAGGTACACGGTTGGGAGGCAGTTAAGCAGAATTTCTCTGTCTGCAGTTCTTAGAAGAAGCAATTTCTCATCACCTCCACCTAAAGACCCCAGCCACAGTCTCTGTGGGGTCATAGAAACCCTTTTAGTTGCGGTTTTGCAAACATAAAACTTTTGTGTGACTTCAGTGAAAAAGTCTGCTTTTGAAGGTCTGGATAAACCTGATATTGGAAAAAATGGTCCATTGAATTCCTTCAAGGAAGGAATTCTAGTCCTCATATCATCACCATAGTGTTTTGGGAAGAGTACCTCCATTTTTGTCTAGTGCCATTAGAGAGGAAGAGACTCCATCATATGGGGTTTTTGGCACAATGAGGGACATGACGTATGTTAGGTCTGAGACATGTTTGTAAAGTATTGAGTTAGAAAGTTTAGTCACCACTCTTCACTAACATGGATAGATATATTTACAAATACTTCTAATTGACTATTATTTTTTGGAATATATTCTCATTCCTTGTAAATACTTCAATAGTACATTATTTCAATGGCTCTTAAACTTCTTTGTGTCATGGACAACCATGCCAGTCTGGTGAAGCTTATGGATCCCTTCTCAAAATCATGTTTTTAAATGCCTTAAAAAAGATATATAGGTTTATAAAAGAAACCAATTATAGTTGGTTGGTTTAGTTGTCAAATATTAAATATTATAGTTATCGACAGTTATCAAAATATTAAAAGAACACATTCATAAACCCCAGGTTAAGATGCTCTGCAATGGATCAATATGAAATTCTGTCCTTTGATGCAGATTTATAATTCACTCATTCCTGTCTATCCTGTCCTTTCATAGTTTTATCAAATGAAGTCCATCCAAAGTTCTGGGGCCTTCTGAAAGTTCTCTTGACATCACATGAAAATCAGTGGCACACAAAGGCTTGGTTAGGTTACTTGGTTAGGTTTTTCTCATCTTACATTACCAGGTCATTTTTTTTCCAGTAATAAATCTTTTTGAGTTATCCTTTATACCACCTCTCCTTTGTGATTCCTTCTTCTTTGTATGTTCCAGTGTGGGCTCATGCCCACTATATCCTTCTCTATTACCCTCTAAGACCCCCAACTTCAATTAAATAAACTCCAGAAAACATACTCTGTCTGGAGTTTGTTAAGGCTAAGAGTAGAAAGAAATAAAAGAAAATATTAGGACTGGCACCATGGTGCCAGTATCAAAGGTGATAGGTAGGTTGAACCATAAAAGATCTTTGAATACTTGTCAGGTTAGCTCAGTGGCTAGAAGACAGTAGGAGAATCAGTGCTTCAGTTTTTGTTTCAGAGGTCAGGGAAACTCGGTAATGAAAAGCAAAGTCTTTTCTAGATCCCCTTTGGCAAGATCCAAGAGAAAGTAACTGTAGCTCAGCAAAATCTGAGATGAAAGATTATTAGACCCTTCACACAAATATTATTAGTGTAGCCAAGATCTTGGGTACTTCTAAAGGCTGCTGCTGCTGGTCGTGGTGGTGGTGGTTTATGCTGTGGTAAGCTGGAGCTATGCAGTCACTCACCAGGTATAGCTCATTCTTCATTCTATTGAGAGGCTATTACCCACCCCGCCCACAGCCCCAAACAAAAACAAAAACAAAAACAAAAAAACCTTCAAATGAAAGCAGAAGAACCCACATGCTGAGTCACCACTACAACTACAGCATGGGGGCTTGGCTTGAGACCTCTGCTTCCTGGAGAGAAGATATTTCCCCCTGCTGAGCCTACCCTCCCTGAGGGTCTGTTGCCAGGCCTCTGTCTTCCCTCAGGCCGCTGTCTGGTACCCTGTGTATGCCCCCACCCCTGGTAATCGCTGGTCCTTTCCTGTCTGTGTCTTTTATCTTCCTTCCCCCTAAAGGTGTTCTTCCTCTGGGTTCTGCCCAGGCCCCCAAGCAGCTGATCCCAACACTAGGCTCAGGCTTCTCTGTCCCCAGTCCCAACACTTGTCCTTGAAAGGTATTCAGGTCCTCTCCTTCCACTGGCATTATTAAGGTTTAGAGGTTTAGGGGTCCTGGAACATCAAAATCAAGACACTTGGGTCCTGACCAAATGAATTTGACCTTAGCCTTCTATCAGCCAAAGACAAGGTTTATTAAAGATCCACTATATGGGCCAGACTCTTAAGGAATCTAAGAGTTTGTATTACTAATGCATAAAGGAGACCAGATGGACCTTATATTCTGAAGACTGTGGGAGGGATCTAGGAGTGGCCAAGTAGTCTGGGGTGCCTGGACCTCATGGCCAAGGGAGAAATGAGCCTAGATAGGATTAAGGGTGGGAAGTAGGCCAGGGCTATAGGGAGGCAAGACAATAGGGGGTTAGAATAGGTTCAAGGTAAAGGAGAATTGGGAGATTTGGCATAGGTGATAATGAAAGGCCAGATGATAGGATTATAGTCTCAGGTGAATACCAGAGATGTGGCCATGTGGGAAAGTCCAGGGCTTTTCCTTTTTGGGTTTCAGATCCCAAAGATATAGTCTTTTCCTTTTAGGGGTTCAGATTCCACCCACATCAGCATGAAGTCCCCTTCCTAGTTCCTTCCCTTTCTCCCTCATTTCCCCAAACTCCCAGGAGAATCAGCATTGCATAAAAATTGCTTTATGTAGAATGGTTCATTGAAATCTAAGATTAGGCTAGAAGCATGTCATGAAGGATTTTATAGATGCCAAGCCAAGGAGCTTGTAATTCATCCTATAGATAATAGGGAGACATGGCAAGGTCTTGAGCAGGGGAGTGAGATGGAACCGTCTAGCTTATAGCCCACATATCTATAAAAGGAGATATGCATACAGATTTGACATTATTTCTTACATTTAAACTTTCCTTATCTTGAAATTTTTTTATTCTGTGTGTGTTTTTGGTACCACTAAGTATGATGCTTTTAGTTACTGGAAAATAATGAGATCTGTCAATGGCACACATCACTAGCTTTCACATATTTAACTCTTAATGATGCTCAAATCATTATAATGGATCTTTTTACTGAAGTGGCCATATTTAATAAATATGAACAATAGCTAAGAAATGTCCCCCAAATAGAAGCCTTTAGTATTGGTTTTAATAAGTAATAACATAATTTCAAATAGAATGAAATAAAATGTTTTATTAACAAACGCTCTGGCATTTGTAATAATGTAATTCTTCCTTGCTGTTTTTCAATTGCTTTTTTACCACATTCCAGATATCACCAGCCATGAAAAATGTTTAGCTGTGGAATAAAAGAAAAATACATACTTGCTTTACAGTCATGTTTTCCCTGAGTCTATTATAGATATTATTTATTAGTGCAATGGTAAGTCGTAAGTACTTTTCAGAAGTGTAGTATTATAGGCAAGTTCAAATTTTACTAAAGCTGATAACATTTTTCTTATATAATTTTTTAAAGTAAAACAAATCACATATGTGTGTATACACACACACACACACACACACACACATGTATTAAGGATCTGTGTTTTCATTAAGTCCAAGTAGAAATTCTAGTATTTCTCCCTCCCTTCACCAATGCACACTGCAATATATGACCTATCAAATAAGCCAGTGTTAAACATAAAAAGAAAACAAACAAACAAAAAAAGATTCAACAAAATTTTTACTCTAGTGCTTAATAAATAGGATTGACTGTAGGAGAGTTGTACAAGGCCCAGGGAGCTTCAGTGATTTGCCCATAGGAACACAACTGGCAACTTCAAGAGGCAGGATTTAAACCCAAAACTTGCTGCCCTTGAGTCTATTGCTCTCTTCACTATAGCAAACAGACTTTTAGAAAATCATTTTTTTTTTTAGATTGGGCACATCAATAAACAAAGGCCCAAATGCATCCCAATTACTTTACTTTAAAAATATGTGTACTGGGGAGGTGAAGGGAGGAGGGAGACAGAAAATGTAGCAGAGTAAATCCCTTCACAATAGATCCCATTTCCTGTCTCTTATCTCTTTTCCAGTCAGAGACCAATAATACTATCTCTGTCTCATCTACCTTTTCACCCACCAACCCTGCTATATCTTAGTTGTTCCACCAACCTCTTGAGATGAAACCTGTTGTCTTTTTCATTATTTTCTTTCATTTTCAAGGATGATTGGAAAAAGCTCTGCAGTTTTAATAAAAGTCCATATTTATTTTTTGTTGTTATTTTTCAGAACTATGAATTTATGAGTGTAAGGAAATCTCAATGGGGGAACTCCATCTATTCTTAGAAAGTTACTAACCCTCTTTAACTCATCTTCTTAAACAGTCCAGGGTACTGAGGGGAAAAGTGACTTAAACATATCCCAAAGCTAGCATGTGTCAAAGGTGGAACTTGAACTCAATTCTTCCTGACTCCAGTCCTCTATCAGTGGATATAAGACACTGATTTTCCCATGTTTACCTAACATTGTATTTTATTTTCCCACCCTTTGGCCCTGACCTATGATAACACTGGTAATAAGAACCTTCTCTACTAATTAAAACTAACAGTTATTCTATAATTTGTAGTCTTAGAGAGTTACCATGTTCATATATATAATATGTGTCAGAGGCAGCATTTAAATTCAAGTCTTCCTTATTCTAAGTTTGGTTCAGTGTACCCCTCTGTCATACTACCTATCAATAAACACAGTCAGTCAATCAATAAATACTTATTAAATGTCTACTAGGTGCCAGGCATTACATTAAGTGTGGGGGATACAAAAAGAGGCAAAAGGCAGCCCTTGACCTCAAGGAGATTATCATCTAATGGGGAAGACACAACAAGCAAATACATCTACACTCAAAGAAAGGTCATTAGAGATCAGGTAGCCTAAGCATTTTTAGAAGCCTGCAGAGGTTAGCAGAGATTGTACAAGTAGAAAATGTTAAAGCTGGAATTGAAAATTGAAAACCAGAAGCTTTAATTTCCAATCCAGCCTCCTTACTACAACATCATGTTTTACACTTGGGATCCTGTGGTCTACTAATCATTAAGGATACAGGGACTTTTGACTTTTTCCTTCTTCCATTTGCACCTTTCTCAGTGATATACGTGGGAATAATTTGGAAGACAAACCATTATCAGATAATGTTATCAACTGACTGCTTCAATTTGAGTACTTTAAATTGAAAGTTTAAGTGGTACAGCTGAATAATGCTGTGGACTTGGGCTCGGAATGGGAAAGACTTACCTTCCTGAGTTCAAATCAGGCCTCAGGCGCTCATTAGCTCTATGACCCCACGCAAGTCACTTAACCTAGTTTGCCTCAGTTTACTCATCTGTAAAATAAACTAGAGAAGAAAATGACGAACTACTCCAATCATCTTTGCCAAGAAAGCCCCCAAACCCCAAATGGAGTGAACGAAGAGTTACACATGACTGAAAAATGACTGAACAAAGAGCCCACATCCTTCAAAATCTGTGTATCCCTGGGCATGAGAAATATGGAAAAAAAAAACCCGTAATGTTTCCTTTACTCTTTACTTCGTGTTTGCTTTATAAAAGGTCTTTAATAGGGATGCCATATTATTTTTCCACCTCCGTGTACATTTTGTGCAGAAAATATAATCCTTTGACTCGATATTCAGATTTCTAGGGATCTGAATTCAAAATTCAGGTCTGATCAACAACTTATGTTAATATAACCCAGAGAAGTCAAAGATAGGGGAAAAATAGCCCCAAAATACCAAAACTCACATAGAAGCATTTTTTGTGGTACACAATAAAGATGGAGAATGGGTGCTTATTAACTGGGGAAGTGTGAACAAATTGAAAAATATGAATATAACGGAATATTACCGTGCTAAGAGAATATAGTTCTGTGATGAATATAAGGACTTTAGAGAAGCATAGTAAGGCTTGAATGAACTGATACAAAGGAAAGAAGACAGAATTAGGCGATCTATAGGTACAATGTCTAAAACAACATTGAATCAGTTTTAGGAAGATGTGGATTTAATTCTTCATCCCACAGATACAAGTTATATAATCTCAATCAAGGCACGTTAACCTCTTTCAGTCTCAGCTTCTAGCTTTAAACCCCAGCAAAATTAGGGGGTAGGATAAAGAACCTTTAATGCTGCTTAACAGTTCCTGATTCTTAAATCCTCAAACCTCAGAAAGTTGACTAATTTGAAAACTTTTTGCAAATTATTATTCAGGTCACTAATAAGGACCTTGACTTTCAAGGGCCAAAGCTTTGAAGATGCATTAATAGGAATGAATCACCTTTATCAAAGACCTAAGTAAAGTTAGACCCTTTTATTTATTTATGGTCTATAATGATTCATTTGCCCATGGTTGTTTGGGAATCTGCATCTGTGTCCACTATGACACATATTTATAAAACCATAATGGCAAGTGAAATTCAGTTATCCTC
The DNA here is from genome assembly GCF_900497805.2 of Vombatus ursinus. Taxonomy (NCBI): domain Eukaryota; kingdom Metazoa; phylum Chordata; class Mammalia; order Diprotodontia; family Vombatidae; genus Vombatus; species Vombatus ursinus. The sequence continues at coordinate 3,486,658 of NW_020951957.1, read as the reverse complement.
CTATAAGAAACTTTGCAATGAAGAATTCAAAATTTATGAATAGTTTACAAAATGCTTTGTGATTTAATAATTTGAGATTAATTTTTAAAATGATTTGTCATAAATTTAAAATTAGATATCAATTAATCTAATATCTTATACTTAAAATAATTCTATATTCATATGAATTAGGGAGTTCATAGTTCTATTAATTTATCTCTATTGAAGCATAATCATGTTTTTAGAAAATAGGCATTTTTCAAAAGTACTAGGCCAAATATTGTTTTTAACTTTTAAAATACTTTATTAATACTCTCCTTTTTTTCCCATATCTACCATTAACCTCTAACCCATTCCCCACCACCTCTTCTCCCAAGTGGAAGCCTGTCCCTATAACAATTATGCATATTTGAGCAAGGGGGCAGTTAGCTGGTACAATGGATAGACTGCCTGGCCTGGAGTCAAAAAGACTGATGTTTCTGAGTTCAAATCTGGCCTCAGACTGTGATTATGGGCAAATCACTTAATTTTGTTTTTCTTGGTTTCCTCATCTGTGAAATGAGCTGGAGAAGGAAATGGCAAATCATTCCAGTGTCTTTCCCCAAAAAAACCCCAAATGGGGTCATGAAGAGTCAAACATGACTGAAACAATTGAACAACAAATAAATGAGCAAACAAATCAAAATATTGCCATATCTGAGAGTGGGTGTCTGATTCTGTACCTCTACTCTATCATCAGTCTAAAAGAGGTACAACATATGATTTAGCATGAAGCTATGATTTGTTAATGCTTTAGCCAATACTTTGAATTCTTTTTCCTTAACATTGTTGTGGTGATTGTATATATTGTCTTCCTGGCTCTGCTCACTTTGATCAATATCTGTTAATATGTCTTTCCATATTTCTTTGAAACTGTCATATTCATCATTTATTATAGATCAATGCTATTTCACTGCATTCAGATACCATAGGATCAGACATCTTGTGCCAGAGGAGAGCTCATAGGTTACCTAGTCCAAATCCCTTATTTTAGAAAGAATGAAATTGAGACCAATTGACCACCTTGGTCATTCTTGCAGGGGACATCAGGAGTGAGACTTGAATCCATGTCCTTTATCTCTAAAATCAGTGCTTTCTCCACCTTGTCACACTGCCTCCTTACCAGAATCTGTTCACACATTCTCAGTTAATGAGAGTATAGTTTGTTTCTCGTTCTTTGATAAAATGAAAAGTGCTACTATATATGTTCTTATTGAATATATATGTTAGGGAATGAAGGGCAGCCAGTGGCACAGTGGATAGAGCACCTGGCCCAAAGTTAGGAAGATTAATCTTCCTGAGTTCAAATGTGACCTCAGATACTTACTAGCTATGTGGCCCTGAGCAAGTCACTTAACCCTGTTGGCTTCAGTTTCTCATCTGTAAAATGAGCTGGAGAAGGAAATGACAAACCCCTCCAATATTTTTGCAAAGAAAACACCAAATCAGGTCACAAAGAGTCAGACATGCCTGATACAACTGAACAACAGAACATTAGGGAGCTCCTCTTATTCCTTTATGTGTACATATGTATTAATTCTTAATACATTTTGTACATTAAACTGTTATCAGAGAAAGTTGCTCTGAATATTTCTTTTCCACAATTACTTTCCCATATTTACTTTTTTGTTTTACAGAAACTTGTCAATTTTATAATAAAAATATTTGTTTTCTCTTTTATGTTGATTTCCATGCCTTTTTTTTTTAGATAATAGAGAACTTTCCCTCTTGCTACAACTACGAAAGATACCTTTTTCCTTTGTCTTTCCATTTTTATATGCTATTTATATTTAGATGATCTATCATTTGGAGTTTATTGTAAGTTATTGATACAAGCTTAATTTTGCCAGACTGTTTTCTAGTTTTACCAGTCACATTTATCAGTAGGGAGTTCTAATTCAGTAGTTAGTACACCTAGATTTATTGAACACTTCACTATTGTATGATGTTGTTTCTAGGTCTTGTTAATTAGATTAAGAACAGATCAACTGACCAAACATCAAATTGTTTTAATAATTAATGCTTTATGCTTTACATTACAATTTGAGATCTACCATCGGCTTTTGCCATTTGTTCTCTCTTTTTTTTTTTTACTACTTTCCTTGAAATTCTTGCTTTTCTTTTTCCTTCCAGATAAATTTTGTTATTATGTTATCCAAATCTAGAAAAAAGAAACTTCATGGTGTATTGGAGAGCCTCTCTTGGAGTTAGAAATATTTGGGTTCAAGTCCTTCCTCTGACACACAGTGATTTTGTGACCCCGGTTAAGACATGCAAACTCTCACTATTCTAGACAACTCTCTAAGGGTAAAAGTTGCAAAGAAGGTTCAGACCTGCATTGGTGCAGGAAATGTCCTCATCTGGGAGAGACTGATACTAATAAAATCACAGATCCCTAACTTATACAGTAGGGGCAGCCAGGTGGCCCCATAGAACATAGAGTGCTGTGCCTGGAGTCAGGAAGATTCATCTTCCTGAGTTCAAATCTAGCTTCAGACACTTACTAGCTGTGTGACCCCGGGTAAGTCACTTAATCCTAATTGTCTCAGTTCCTTCCTCTATAAAATGAGCTGGAAAAAGAAATGGCAAATCAGTCCAGTGTCTTTGACAAGAAACCTCCAAATGGGGTCACAGAGAATTGGACATGACTGAGCAACAACATCCTATACAATAATCCCTTGATAGGTTGATTGGTAGGCCTGAAATCTAGAAATTAATTTAAATAATATCATCTTTATTATTATACATCATTGTTCATTCAAGAACCACCAATAGCTCTCCAGTTATTTATCTTCCTATAATTCTGAGGAAAAGTATTTTGGTAAAAGTCCTGGGGATGTCTTGCTAAATGCATTTCAAGATACTTTATATATTCCATAATTACAGTGAAATGAATTTCTTTATCTCCTCCTGGGAGGTTTAATAGTATACAAAAAGTCTAATGATTTTATGAGTTATTTTACGTACTGTTGCTTTACTGAATTGTGTAATTATTTCAAATATTTTTACTTGAATCTGTAGGTTTCTTCATCATAGTATCTGCAAATAGATATGTATTTTACTTCCTCTTTGCTCATGGATATTTCCTGAATTTTTTTGTCTTATTACAGTCAGCATTTTAAAAATGATATTAAACAATAGAACTAACAAGAGATGTTCTTGCTTTATCCTTAGAAATATTAGAAAGTCCTCTAGTGTTTCTCAATTATGATGCTAGTTCTTTGGTTTTGATATATACTCAATCAATAAACATTTATAAAGTCTCTACTATGTGCCAGGCACTGTGCTAAGAACTAGATACAAAAAGAGGAAAAAGACAACCCCTGCCTTCAAGGAGCTCACATTTTAATGGGGAAAGATCATCTAAAGAAATATGTATAAACAAGGTATATACAGGATCAATAGAAAAGAATTAACAGAGGGAAGGCATTAGAATTAAGAAGAATGGGAAAGCCTTCCTGTTCAAGACGGGATTTTAGTTGGGATTTAAAGGAGGTCAAGTAAGTCAGTAGGTGGAATTGAAGAGGGACAGCCAGAGAAAAAGCTCAGAGTCAAGAGATAAAATGTATTGTTTGTGAAATAGCCAGGAGGCCAGTGTTACTTGATGGAAGAGTATGTTATGAGCAGTAAGGTGTACAAAGACAGTAAAGATAGGTTATGAAGGACATTGAATGCCAAAAAGAGCATTTCTTGCGTGATCCATCAGAGCTGATTGAGTAAGGTGATGACATTGTTGGACCCATGCCTTATGAAAATCATTTTGTTGGCTGAATAGAATGCATACCAACCAAACTATTAAGTGGTTATTATATAAGGTAGGGATCTACAATTTCATTATTATTAGTCATTCCCAGAAACATCCTGTATCAATACAGGTCTGCATCTACTTTGCAACTTATGCCTTAAGAGAATTGTTTAAAATACTGAGAATCTGAGTGACTTATCCAGAGTCACACAACCAGTATGTGTTAGAAACAGGACTTGAACCCAGGTCTTCCTGATTCCACTACACCATTTAGATTCTCCTTTTTTCTGGATCTGGATAACATAAGTACAAAATTTATTTGGAGGGGAAAAATAAATCAAGAATCTCAAGTGAAATAGTGGGAAAAAAAATGAATAAAACACAGAAGCCTAGCAGTGGTAGATCTCAAGTTGTAATATAAAGCAAAAATCATTAAAACATCTTGATACTTGACCAGTGGGTCAGATAGTAATCTACTTAAGAAGAGAATGGAGAGATTTGAGGCAGAATGGACTTTCCACCAGGCTATTGCAAAATAGCACAGGTGATGAGGGCCTAAGGGCCTGTGTTAGAGTGGCAACAATGTCAAAGGAGAAAAGGAAGCTTATGTGAGAGTTGTTGCAAAGGCAAAATTGACAGGTCTTGGCAACAGATTTGATATGGGTTGTGAGAGATAATGAACGGTTGAAGATGACCCCTAAATTGGGATCTTGAGGGACCGGGAAACTGATGGCACCCTCTACAATAATAGGGACAGTAGGAGGTGGGGAAATATAAATTAGAAATGAGTTAGCAACCCTCATTGGTAAAGAGATTTATAAAATTGAAAATTGATTTAAATTCTGTTTTTAAGAAATAGTCAAACTGGCATAGATTTCATACTCTCCCATGCCCAGTGAGTTTAAACTCCTTACCCTTGTGACTTCACCCTTCACCTACTTTCTGGAGAAACTTACCTAAACATCAAGGTTTTGTGTTGTAATGACCTCTACCCTTTACTAGGTAGCTTTCTGTTGTTTGAATCTCAGTTTTATTATTTTAATTTGTATCTCTACTCTGGTATTGTTCACCTTTGTAATCTCACCCACCACTCATTTAACTCAAAAGAAATTTCCTTTGTAAACTCACCAACAACACACAACCCACAACTCAAATTCAGATTGATTCTATCAAAGCCTCTGCAAACTATACCCACTTCAGTAAACTAATCTTATCATTTGAGGATTACTCCCATCTCTCAGGGAGGAAGTACTAGAGAGGAGCTGAGGTGACTTTTAATCCACTTCTTTATTAAAATGTCTACCAATCTGGATTGTTTTACCTTTGCAAGGGGAAGTCCAAATGATGTCCTGTCAGGCCAATAAGAAGGAAGACACATCTAAGTTTCACCTTTCAGCATGCACTCAGGATTTTGGTCATTGAGAGAGGCCATTGAGACAATTTATTGTTTACTGCTAGCCTGACTAATAAATTGATCATGCTTAGACCACTGTTTTTCAGTTTACTCTGATTTTCAAACATAACAGGGTTTCATCACTCTGAATTTTCTGCACCAAACAAAGTACATGACTGGAAGCTTCCCTTCTCTTAAACAACAATAATAACAAAATAATTCTTCAACTTATGCTGTGTGACTGCCAATCATGGAATATCATAATCTCCAAAGAACCTAAATGCTAAGTCACACAAAAAGCAATTGAGAGATGCATAGGGTAAATAGATAGAATAGACTGTAGGACATTTCCAGTGAGGAACTACATAGAAGAAGCAGCATTAAAGATATCATCAAAGAGATGTATGACTGGAAAGGAAAATTGGACCATGAGATAATGAGGAAGACTGAAATTCCATGTATTCCCATTGGAATAAGACAGCATATTAAGTAGATGCCCAGTGGAGGATTGACTGGAGGACATGGTCAAAATCGACAACAGATGAGATGACGGGTCACGGTTTATACCATTTGAGGGACTATCTACATCACATAACGCAATTCCACTGAAATGTCATAGCAATGTCCGCCTAATACCATCACCTGGTTTCCATTCTTTTTCTCATATAGACTTTTCATGCCAGAACTGTTTTCCCTCTAAAACCCCATCTCTTGGAATCCCCAACTCTCTTAAATGCTCAGTGTTATTGTCAACTCATGCTGCTTCCCCATCCTTAAGTCACTGTTGCTCTCTAAAATGATCTGTATGCATTTTGCAATGATTTTTCTGTGTGTACCTTATATTATCTCTGTGTGGCCTGCATCCACAGCATGGTGACAAGAAGAATGAAGTTTCTTGAAGTATGGGACCACCTTTCCTTTTTTACCTCATGTTTCCGGCCTAATGCTTTGCACACATAGTAGGTACTAAATAAATGCTTATTTTTTTTAAATTAAATTGAATGAGACAAAGGCCAGTTAGCATTCCATAGTTTCAGGTCCATAACAATCATAAAAAAGTCTTACTTGTTATGTAAGCGACTGAGGACAGCAAAATTCTGAAAATGGAATAAAAAATCCTTCTACTACAAACAAATATCAATCAGGAAAAAAAAAATCTTTCTCCAATCTCCAAGTGGCTCTTAGGTTTTATATCTAGTACAGCAGGGCAGGAGAAGAAGAAGAAGAAGAAGAAGAAGAAGAAGAAGAAGAAGAAGAAGAAAAAGAAGAAGGAGGAGGAGGAGGAGGAGGAGGAGGAGGAGGAGGAGGAGCCAGCTTCTGTTTTCTGTAAGGCAAAGTATCTTGGTTTTGTTTTTGTTTTTCTCTAGGACATATAAAGTGAAGCAGATCAGCAGCTGTCTCAAACAAGCTTACAAGGAAACAGCTTTGCCTCCTACTATACCCAGACAGATCAAAAAAGGTTCATAGGGTAGGTTTGGATGATATTCCTTTTCAAATTGGAATGGCTTTCAATAACAACAACAAAAAATATAACTATGAATCACTTTTCCCCATCTTGCCTTACTTTTTTTTTTTTTACCAAAAAGTAAATAATAACTCTTAGTATACCTTTGTCATTGGTCGTTGTGCTTCATTCTCGAAGAGGACCAAATCTCAGCTCTGACTTTGATCATAAGATCTTAGGATCATGGTTTTAACTCCCAGAGAAACCTCTCGTAGTGTGACTATGGACAAGTCACTTAGACTCATTTTCTTCTAAAATTACTCACACAGGATTATTATACAAGATTATCCTGTAACTTCTACGATTTTTGTGGGTGACTGGCTTTGTAAAAATTAAAGGGCCACTAAAAATACAGACAAACAAATAAAAAACAAATAAACTACCAATTACCTAACAAAGTTTTTAGAAGTGGAATGGCCTGCCTCTATAGGTAATGAGTTTCTCACTCCCATCCCTTGCCTCTCCAGCTCGGAGATGTTCAATTAGGGCGGTATGACCATTTTCTGGTTATTATAATGAGGATTCTTTTTGTACATGATTTGGACTAGATGGCTAAAGAGGCTGCTAGGTGGTGCAATGGACATTGTGTTGGGCCTGGAGTTAGGAAAATCTGATTCAAACACTTACTAGCTGTGTGACCCTGGACAAGTCAACCCTGTTTGCCTGAATTGCTTCATCTGTAAAATGAGCTGGAGAAGGAGATGGCAAACCACTCCAGTATCTTTGCCAAGAAAATCTCAAATGGGGTGATGAAGAGTCAAATACGACTGAAAAATGACTAAACAAATGAGATGGCTAACAATGTCCTTCTAACTCTCAAATTATGTGAGGCTGTAAATGTGAATTTTTTATATTAATTATAATAGGAATGATAAATGGAAGGCATTCTCACCAGAGGTCCACCAAGGCTTTGGGACTTCAGGGACTCTGATTACTCCCAGAAGGGGACATATAAACATACAATATAAAGACATATCTAGGCTGAAAAAGAGAAGGAAGCAAAAGAGGAAGAAATAGAAATTAAGAGAAGGAAATGGTTGTAAAGTTAATGGACTCCTAGTCTTAATCTGATGTCATGCCACCTTCTGCTCTGGTTTTCAGCCATTTTCCCCTGTACCTGGCAATGCAAGATTTGATGAACTAATACCTTGGTTAGAACTCACCCTTCCATTACAGAAGAAGGTATTGAAAAATCTTAAAGATTAAATATCACTTATACTACTTATGAGTATCAATTAATTAATTAATACTTAAGAGTATTATGCCAATAAGGCAGCATGAGGGAGGGGGAAGTAAGGCCCTCAGACCTCTTGGGGATTGAAGTATGAGAGGTGAGTTTTTTTTTTTTTTTCTGGGAAATTGGAATTTATAGTGTTTGCTATGAATGCATTTCCTCATTTTATCCTGAAACTTTATTATAAGTAAATTGTCATTTTTTACAACCCCACTGTGATATCATGTTATTAATTATAGACTGGTTATAAGAAAGCAATGCAAAAGGATTGGGAATTCAGAGCTTTTGATTAGAATATAAATATAACCACTTCATAGGATAGCTAGGTGGCACAGTGGATAGAGTGTCAGGCCGAGAGTCAAGAAGACTCATCTGCCTGAGTTCAAATCTGTCTTCAGACAGATTAGCTGTATAACCCCAGGTAAGTCACTTAACCCTGCTTGCCTCAGTCTCCTCATCTGTAAAATGAGCTGGAGAAGGAAATGGTAAACCATTCCAGGATCTTTGCCAAGAAAAACCCAATCAGACATGACTACAATGACTTAACAACAAGTGGAAAGGACCTGTTATAGATAGCATATTCATATGATAATAAATATCAGTTACAGAATAATAATAATAAGGAAGAAGAGGAGAAAGAATGTTTTGCTAGTGATTAGTTAAGTGACTCAGAACTGGTGCTTTCTTGGATCTAATAAGAATTTTGAATCTCCTAAAATTGAAAAGGAACCTTCTTTTGACTTTGGCTTATGTGTGATTGTTGTAATATGACCATAGAACAGGTACTAGAAGGCTTCTTTGACTCCTCAGTATTCACAGATTTAATCTCTTTCTTGGCTTGCTGGGCTCTGCTAAAAGTCCTCTGCCTTCCACCTACTTCCCAGCATCAGGAACACTTGAAGCCATCTCTTCCCTAATCAAAGTTTAATACTAATCAGACCTTGTTAACAGCTAGTATCCTTATCCAGGACTGTCTCAGCTCAATCAAGCAGAGGCAAGATGTAATACTTTACTTGTATGATGATAATGATAATAATAACAACAACAACATGAGCTTTCACTGGAATACTCTGATTCAATTACAAATGCAATCACCTTATCTATCTGCATAATAACCTGCAGGATATTAAACATAAAGGAATAATAGCAGGATAGAGATTTTGTCCTTAAGTTGTTCTTAATTGAACTCCACACAAAAAAAAAAAAAAAGTCAAAGGAGCACTTAAGTGGTGAAATGGATAGAGCACTGGCCCTGAAGTCAGGAGAACCTGAGTTCAAATACAGCCTCAGACACATAACACTCACTAGCTGTGTGACTGGGTAATTAACCCCAATTGCCTCACAAACAAATAAACAAAAAAACAAAAAAACAAAAAGACGAAAATGAGATGAATTGATAACAACCATGAATATAGAATGAAACATATCATTTAGAATTCAATAAACTGTACTAGAAACATTATCATAAACAGACACATTGCTCAAAACCACTTGCATATCACAGTAACATTGATCCATAAACGTTTATGAATGTTTTTAAGTGTAAGCAGCTAGGTGGAGTGGTGGATAGAGTACTGGACTTGAAATTATGAAAATAAATTAATCAATACCATATACCTTCTTATATTTTTTGGTGGGTTAGGGGAATGAGAACTCTTTATCACAAATAGAGAAAGGTATTTAAAGTTAAGTATCCCCAAGTTCATTAAAAAAAAAGTACCTAATAAGAATTACACCTCTCTAAGGGAAAAAAAAAGTGTTAAAGGTCAAAGAAAAATGCTTACTTCATAGTATTCATAAATTGTATTTTTAACAGGATTCCAGTATAAAGTGGAAATTTTTCAGATTTTTTTTTTACTGGGAACAAGATGGTAATAAAAGAAGACATTTTCAAACTATTCTTAAAATCATCTCGGTTGGTAAAATAGTTTATTACTGGTAGAGGCATAGTTGCTTAAAGGAAGAGGAAAAATTCAAATTATTTTTTTTCCTAAAACATATAAAAATGATGTAATAAAAAGACTACCTGTTGTTGACAGTACTTTTTTTTTTCCTAGCACTTGGACAGCCTATTATTTCCATAGGTATCTGCCACCTTCTCTACAAGAAACCTTCCCCAACTTCTTTTAATCTCAGTGCCTCCTCTTTGTTAATTATTTCCTTTTAAACTTGCATATAGCTTGCTTTGCATACATTTGTTTGCACGATGTCTCCCCCATTAAATTGTAAACTCCTTGAGGTCTTTTGCCTCTTTTGGTATCCCCTTAGAGCAATGCCTAACACCTAGAAGGCTCTTAAATGTTTTTTGATTGCCAGGAAAAAAATAAGGAGAGAGAGAGAGAGAGACAGAGAGAGAGAGACAGAGAGAGACAGAGACAGAGAGAGAGAGAGAGAGACAGAGAGAGAGAGAGAGAGAGAGAGAGAGAGAGAGAG
>NW_020951957.1:3447721-3476231 GCF_900497805.2 Vombatus ursinus | reverse complement strand
AGAGAGAGAGAGAGAGAGAGAGAGAGAGAGAGAGAGGAGAGAGAGAGAGGCTCTTAAATGTTTTTTGATTGCCAGGAAAAAAATAAGGAGAGAGAGAGAGAGAGAGAGAGAGAGAGAGAGAGAGAGAGAGAGAGAGAGAGATATCTAAAGTAATGCACCTAGAATGTTGGTTGAATCCCTGGATAATACCCACAAAATTAGGCATGCATGGATCAGGGACCTTTATAGGGCTGCCCACACCATTTGAATGGGACTCCAAAAAGATATTGAAGTAAGACATTTAAACATAAGGTATGTTTAGGGTTAAAGTTAGGGTTAAAAAAGTCACACTTTTTAAGTACTTTTTTTCTATGTGCTTATTTCCAAGGGAGTCACTCAGTTATCTCCTAGAAAAAAATACGGTGCCTCTCACCTACTCTTCCTCCTTGGATAGCCTTTTGTTTTGTTTTGTTTTGGTGCTGACAACATTCCCTGATACATCACTGCATCATGCTTTCACCCATTTGAAGTCAGTTCAGTTAAATTTTTTTTCTTTTCTCTAGTTAAATTAGTTTCTGTATTTTGATAAAAGGGGAGGGATTGATATGACGAAAGTTTAAACAAAAATAATAAAGTAATTTTATAATTCATGCCAAACTCTATAACTGAAATTATATATTAAGTACCAAAAATGAAGGTATTGGTTACCTTTTTTTGATCAGTCCTGAAGAAAAAGAAAAGTTACTACAAAAACTATGTATAACAGGCAAACTTTTGAACTAACTGATTTCAGACAGTTGTGCTGTTATTTCATCCTCAGATTTAGCTCACTGCTCATTGTTATCATTATTATAAATATGGCCTATTTTGTCCCTGGATGGAATTTTATTCTGACACATTTCAAAGCACAGAACAAAATTAACTTCGTTTTTTAAAAATATTCTGCAAATACTCCCTGATATTTACCCCGGATTTTGCCCAAGGTTGTCTATAGGAAAAAGGTAGAAGTGGAATGCCGGGACACTTCCCTTGAGGTGCTTGGTCAAACTGTAGGAAGGAGTACTTTCTAGGATTATCCAGTTCCATGATAGCAGCCAGGTTCCCAAAACGGTTACAATAATTGGGTGCACTGAAAATGGTTACCACCTTTTCATTATGAGTCCAGAAGTAACCTTGCTCGACAAGTTGGTGACCCCGGGAAATCAGTGAAAGACCATTGGCCTGCCTAAATATTTGAGAAATGTCTGGTCCAAATGTGTGCCCAGCCCCTCTTGGAGAGGGCCTCCATCCCTCATTACTATATGGATCAGACCATAACAGATCACAGACTGGTCCACTCATGGGGACTTCTTTAAAACGATCCAAAGCTCTTATATGATCCAGGGTATCTATGGAGGGAGACAGACCCCCATGGACGCAAAATATCTGGCTGTCAACTAAAGCTGTAATGGGGAGATAATCGAAAAGGTTTGTAAAATATTTCCAGACATTGGCATTTCCATACTTCTTTTGGCATTCATCATAAAAACCATAAACTCGAGTAACATCTCGAGACTCGTGGTTTCCTCTCAATAATGTAATAGACTTTGGATATTGTACTTTTAAAGATACAAGTAAAGTCACAGTCTCCACTGAGTACAAGCCTCTGTCAACATAATCACCCAAAAAAAGGTAGCATTTGTCTGGTAAGTTCCCACCAATCGTAAAGATACGCAAAAGATCATGAAATTGACCATGGATATCGCCACAGACAATAACGGGACAAGAGACGTTCTGAACGTTTGACTCTTTCATTAGGACTTCCTTAGCCTTCTCGCATAGAGTGTGCACTTGCTTCTCGTTGAGGAGTTTACAATCTTTCAGCTGTTTTATCCATTGGTCCAACTCTTTGGTAAACATCTCCTTCATGGAAGAGTTTGCAGTCCCTGGTTGCCCAGCAACCCCTTTCCCCGGTCTCGACAGCATGTCCCCACTTTCTGTCCAGTCCTACCTGGCGGCTTCAAACTAGTCCTGTCCCTCCCTTGTAGGGGAGGGAAGGGAACGGAGGCCAACCACCTTCTGTCCGCGAGCCTCTCAGCCCCTCCTCCTCAGCTCTCGTGCTGTGCTGCGCTTGGCAAAGGCTTCAGGCTGGGCTGGACTGCGGGAAAGGGAGAGCTTGTGGAATTCATTCTTTTGATCTTTCATACGACTATGTGTGTGTGTGTGTGTGTGTGTATGTATATATATATAATATAATTTATATATATATATATACATATATATATAGTACCTACTATGTGCAAGAGAGGCAGTTTGGAATAACTGATAGGCAGAATGCTTCAACATACAGAAGATCTGTAATCATGTCCCACCTGGGACTCCCAAGGCAACTCTCTGAGACTGTCCTGGGCAGATGATGACCTGGTTTATTCTAGGGAAGTTCCTCAAATGAGAGGAGGAATACCTGTGAAATCATGAATGCATTCCCTGTCCCTACGATGTGTGAGACTGAGATCGGGTCAGGAGTTAGAACAAACAAAAACAAACAAAATCTAAATTAAATAGTCCTTGCATTCATGGAGCTAAGTGTAGGGGAAAACACAAATACAAGTAAGTAAACACAAAAGAAAAAAATTCAAAATAAATCCAGAGTAATGGGGGAGGGAGAGGAAGAATAGGTGGGGGCCACTACCAATTGGGGTTGGAGGGAAAGTGGTGATGAGAAAGAGCACTTCAGCTGAGCCTGGAAGAAAGTTAGGATTCTTCTTGGTGAAAGTGAGAAAGATATGGGGGCAAAACCTGTGAAAATACCAAGGAACTGGAGATGGAATGTCCTCTAGGAGGAACAGCAAATGGGCCACTTTACTGTGCCCACGTTGTCCCGATCTCTAGAGCTGAGGTTTTCAACTTGTGGTAGGACTTTTGGAGATTCTTTGGAGGTGGTATCAGTGAGGTCAAACTAATTTTATAATAATACTAAGACATCATTTGTATTTTAAAATCTCCCCCACACACATCCACATTTCCAACTACATTGGTGTGACTTGTATTTACATGGCAACAGACTGAATGCAGAAGCAGGTATGAGAAACCAGCTGTCTTCTATTAAGCCAGACATTAAAGAAATTTGAAAAAAATATATATATAAAGCTTTTGTGGGCAATTTCCAACTTGGATTCCTTGAGAGATCAGGGAGAACTTGATCCACCATGACTTCTTTAAGATTGTAAATCAAAAATAAAGACTGAAAGAAAAATTAATTTATTAGTGCACTAAGAAAAACTACTGGGGCTAGTTCTTAGACTGCACATTGGGTTTTTGATAGCTTTTTAGGTTCCCTTAGAGTACACAGTCAATCAATGGTTTGTCATGCCTTAGGGTCACAGGTTTTGCTAAAGGTCAGGTTCATTCCTGTAGGAAATGCATTTTTTCTGTGGTTAGTCTTTTCATAATTCCCTGTGTTGGCAGGAAGTATCTAATATGGTGTAGTCCCCTTCTAAAATTTAATCATTTTTGTTTATCTTGTCATAACCAATAGGGAGTCAAGTAAAATACAAACCCCATAGCTCTGTTTCCTTTGTTTTAGAGGTCACTTTTATCTTAGAGGAACATGTTTCCTCAAAATTCACTGGACCTTTGTTTTTCTTCATCCTCCAAAAGAGCAATGATGCTCTTCTTATTATTTTCATTTTGGAAAATATTGTTATTTTTTATGAAAAAAATTATTTTGGTTAACATGTAATAGGTTTAATTTTATTTTCAAACGAATTAATAAATATTTTAAAAATCTCTCAGCTGTGATTTCTAATATAGTAAATATTGCTAAATATAATTCACACAAACACATCAACTTTGTGGTATATAAAAAGACTCCTCAGTAATGTTTAAGAGTGTTAAGGGGTCCTGGAAACCCAAAAGTTTGAGAACTGCTGCTCTAAAAGAAAGGTGCCAGCCAGCATGCTATGTGGTTTCCCTGTGTAGGATGTGTATGAGGGCATGTCAGGAATAGAAAAGTTCAAAGCTGCACCACTGAAGGAAGTATCAGCTTCAGTGGATTAGCAGGTCCATTGCACTATGGAAGTATCTCATTCACCTTTATTGCTGACAATTTAACATTGTCAGTGCTGAAGTTCAGGAGAGATTTGCCTACATTTAACATTTGGCTCTGCTGAAACAATATATTTTAAGATTGCACCTGAGCTTAGAATTGTATAATGAAACTCCATATCTTTACCATAGAATGTTTCCTTTTTTCAACTATCTTTTTATCTGTCTCAAAATGGAAAAAAAGTTTTCCTTATGAAACTATATTTCTTAAGCTGTTCATAAATACTTTTGAACACTGCATTTTTTTGTGAACTCAAATTGAAATTTTCTACTTATTTATAAGTATTTTAATTCTGATAAGGAAGACTTTACAAATATTCCAACCAGACTACTAATGCTTGATTGAAGTAATCTTTACGCAAAATGTTTATCCTCTATCTAGGAAAATATACAGGCATTTAGTGTCTCAAGACTGTATCTACAATAATAGGAATAGAGAACTGATGTGATTTGATTGATGTGGGGAAGTTACAGATGAGGACATTCCACTCTAACATTTCAGTTCTGTACTTATTCTTCTCTTCATAGTTTTAGAGAATTGTCTGCACATATTGAAATGTTTAGTGACTTGCCCAAGGTCACACAGTCTATGTGTGTCATAGATAGGACCTGACTATAGATCACCCTGGCCCTGAGACTAATCATAATAATATCAATAGCTAGCAATTTATATAGTGCCTACTAAGTGCCAGACATCATGCTGAGTATTTTACAAATACCTCATTAGATTCTCACAACAACCCTGGGAGGTAGGTGCTATTATTATCCCCCTTTTATGGTTGGGGAGACTGAGGCCAACAGAGGTTAAGAACTTACCCAAGATCACACAGCTATTCTTCAAGGTCAAATATGATCTCAGGACTTCTTGACTCCATATCCAATGATCTATCCACTGTGCTACCTAGCTGCTTCCTAGATGTCTGTCTAGTACCTACATATAATATTCTATATGTCCGGGGGAAGGAAGGATAGACGGGGGAAAGGAGGAGGAGAAGGAAGAGGAGGAGCTGCTAGGTGGCACAATGGATAGAGTGCCAGGCCTAGAATCAGGAAGACCCTGGACAAGTCACTTAACCCTCTTTGCCTCAGTTCCTCCTCTGCAAAAAGAGCTGGAGAAGGAAATGACAAACCACTCCAATATCTTTGACAAAACAACAAAAACAAATGGGATCACAAAGAATAGGAAGTGACTGAAACAACTGAAAAACAGTAATAATTGGGAAAATAACATATGATCAGACATTTAAATCCAACAATCTGTACCATTGCAAGAGACATTTATTAAACACATTACATACACATACATAGCATACAAGTTGCTGTACTAGTGGTAGGACGACAGAGAAACAGCCCTTGCCCTCATGGCCCTTGCACTCTATAGGGGAGGAGATGGGATAAATATATAAATATATGCAAAGTGATTTCTAGAGCATCGATTCTTAACCTGGCATGCATGAATTTAGGAAAAAAATGTTGATAACTGTATTTTGACATAATTGGTTTACTTTTAAATCTTATTCACTTTTTTTTTATGCACTTTGACATTCTTCTGGGAAGGGCCTCACATATTTCTGCCAAAGGGGATTATGACTCAAAAAGGGTAAAAAAGCCTGGTAGCAGGAGAGGTTGCTACTCCCAAAAGAGGTGAGATAAAGAAGGGGGTGCCCCATCTAACAGGTGGCACCTGAGTTGGCCTTTGAAAGATACTAGAAGTACTCACAGCATTAATCTCTAATTATGTGTAAGGTGCAGATTATACACTAAGATAGATACAACTTTTCCTGCTCCTAAGGAGTTCACAATCTAATTCCCTTCACAAGTACTACCTGAGAGGCAAGAGAGCAAACTTGGCTCCTGCAGCTTTAAAACACAGAACAGACAATGTAGAAAAGATGGAAACAATTACCTGACTGAATGATTTTGTGCACATTTTTGAAACATAGGCAACTTTATCAAGTAATACAGAACTATAGAAAGCTTTTTTTTTTTCCCCTTTGAGAAAAGCACTCCGAGACAGCCTATGTTTGTTGTAGTGGGAAGTCATAAAAACAACAGAAACTTACTATCTTACTTTTGGCCCTGGGGCATGAAATCCTATTGTTTTTAAAGTAAACATAAGAAACAGATTTTCTTCTGCTTGTTGCAGCAAGAAGAGCCATTTTTAGATTGTACTAGGCCCAACAAAACATAGGCACCAAACACCTTCCCTACTGACTTCAATCCTTGAACGATCTTACAATTGTAGCTAATCTTTCCACCAGTTGTGATTGAGATATTCTTGGAAAGTCACTATTTCTGAAAAATTCATGACACTGTGGCCAACCCTGTTATGATACTCTTTGAACTTAGCTATGGTGGTCCTTGGAGAATAGCCATATGCTCTATTACAAGGTCCATACTCAGAGCCTCTCCAGATTCTTTCTTTCTTTCTTTCCTTTCTTCCTTTCTTTTTCTTGCTTTCTCAAATTTGTGACCTTTTATTGATTAAGAGCAATCTTTTTTTTTTAATAATGTGTCTTGATAAACCTCAACACTCTTGTGAGGTAGGTAAATAAACAACACTGCACATTTAAATATATGGGTAGACAGAAGTATGTGTAATAATAGGTTCACATATTAAATAATGAGAATTGGAATAGAACTCTCTCTCTAGTTTCAACCCCAAAATCATAATATATTTAACTTTAACAATAATGATCTTTAAAGGGTTATTATGATGTTAAATTTTGTCCACTGGTCTGTTCGCACTTGCCGATGCAGGACCGCTTTTTGAATTTTGGTCCCTTCTCCCAAATAATATCCATTAGTTCTAACTATCAAGATGGACTTCCAAACGGGTCAAATAAAGACATTATGCTGTGAACTAACATTTCGCTTGTTAATTTATTTTAAAATTGCAGCAAAAAAATTGAAATGGGCTTATAAATGGTGGTACAATTGATCATTTTCAGTGAAGGTGAACCACAATGCCACTAAAAGAAAGGAAAGATTCTTTCAGTTTGAATGTACACAGTTACACAAGTATAGGAGAATGTTAACTTCTGAAAATACTAGGTTTTAGTCACAACTCAGTGTTAAACTATAAACTTAATAAGATAACTAAGTTTCTTTGTAGATTATTGTGCCACATTAAAATTCAAAAATCCATAAACAGTTACAAACATTATATGTGGCCTTATGGGAAATTCTTAATCATATACTAGCCTATTTTCAAATTAAATTTCAAAATGCTTTGTCTCCTAGTTAATAAACATCACTGCATTTCTCTAACAAAGTAATGAAGGCTTAGCTGGTGCAAGCATACTTAAACCCATTTATCTACTGGACTGAAAAAAAATACTTTGGTTGGTTCTTCAGAAGGATTTCTTTTTTTCTAAATCAATATTGATCTCAATGACCAGTTTGGATAATTTTTGCAGCTGCAATCCAATAGATGCATGACAAAAAACTTCACAAGAACCAAATTATGTAACGATAGATATGTGTTAGGGAATTCATTACATTATATATATACAGTAGGAATTATATTTTTAAAATGTTGGATAAAATGAACCTATGGTTAGAACTGGTTCTTAAACATTCATTTTTTTTTCCTTTCTTCAACAAAAATTGTTTACCTGAGTCTACCAAGAAAACACAAAACATAAGGCTGTAAGTAACCACTAGTTGTGTTTAGACTGGAAGTGCAGTAATCCTCAAGGTCACAGCATATACACTGCTCACTGCTGCTTGGACTCAGCTAGATTTGGATCTTTCTTCAAGGCATATTCTGGATCATTTTCCTCATCAGCTTCTTCCTCCCCTTTCTCATGATCATCCTCTTTACCTTCTTCATCATAATTGCCATCGTCATCATCATTTTCAGTAGCTTCTCCTGTGGAGTATAATACTGATCTTGGGAATATATACTCATGTAAAGGATAGCTTCCATATCATCATCAAGGTCTCCACTCTCAGAAACTTCAGGAGAAGAAAATAAATTGAAGAAAGAATCATTGGAAACTTTTTTAAATCAGTTTAAATGATTCCCCCATGTACCATTTCTTTCTACTTCTTCTTAATAGTTTTCAAAGTGACATTTTTCCATTCTTTCCAATCTACCTGACACCCCATGCAACTCATAATTTTTGGTCCATCAAACTTAAAGCAATTAGAATCATCTCGCTCTGAACTAGGAGTAAAGAACCTGTGTCCTCAAGGCCACATGTAGCCCTCTAGGTCCTCAAGTGGGGTCCTTTCACTGAATCCAAACTTCACAGAACAAATCCCCCATTTGGTAAAACTTGGACTCAGTCTAAAAGCCATGCCCAAGGATCTACAAGGCTACATTTAGCCTCCAGGCTTCAGGTTCTCCACTCCTGCTCTGACCTTTCACAATTTGTCTTTGTCAACACTTCATCTGTGAAATATTCATTGGGTTCAAAGTGAAATTCTAATGTAAAACTCATAGGTTGGCCAGCATTGATAAAAATTCAGACAGACTGGGTGTAAATATAGTGAGGCATTTATTTGGGGTAGAAGAATTGTAATCAGGAACAACACACCATCTTACTCAGACAGGAATATTTGGGGAGGGAAGGAAGATAAAGGATTCTTATAAGGTTTAGTCATGGGAACCAGAAGGAAAGGGAGTATAGCTGGAAGACATATAATCACCAAGCTGCAGGAGGGAGTGTTGCAGATGTGTCCTTGAGATTATCTCTGTCCAGGAACAGGGGCAGTTAGAAACTGCTGAGGCATATTGATATCTTCGTGGAGGCAGTTAGAAAATGCTGGTTAGAACAGAGGTTCCCAGGGATTAACCTCTGAGGAGGGTGGTGTTAGAAACTAATAGTCAAAACAGGATAGGGGACCAGAGATTGCCAAGGGTTGACACCTAAATCCACTACAGAGCCCAGTGATATGAACTGTATCTCTTGAATTAAATGGCAGTTCTTGACTCAGGTAGTGTTTCATTTTTTTTTCCTAGAGGCACCTAATATAGTTTCTTGCACATGTTATGAATTTCATGGTTATTTTTTTAAATTGAAGTTAAAGGAATAAAGCCTTTTTTTTCTTTTTTCTTTTTTCAAAATATTTTAATGAATATAAATGGACAAAACTTCTAAGGAAATGGCAGCCAGGAGATATAGTGGATAGAGTACTAGGCCAGGCTAGAAAACATGAGTTTGAATCCTGCCACTTACTAGCTCTGTGACCCAGCAAATCATTTATCCCTTTTGAGCTTCATTTTCCCAATTCATAAATTGTGACTATTAATAGCACCTTCCTTACAGGGATATGATAAGTATTAAATAAGAAAATATATGTAAAATGCTTTGTAAACCTTAAGAAGCACATAAATATGAGCTATTATCATTCATCTTATATAATAGAAAAGGTACTGGTCTTAGAATCAGAACTCTATAGGATGAATTATAATTTTTTTCTATTTAGCATTTGGAGCCTTTCACAATCTAGCTTCAGCCTGCCTTTCCAGGATTATTACGCATGAATTTCCTTCATATAGTCTCTTTCCAACCAAACTTCCTTTTCTGCCATTCCTCATGTACAGTCATCCAGATATTCTATTTCTCATCTACTTAACTTTGCCCAAGCTGGACCCCAAACCTGAAATTCACTCATTTATCATTTCTACTTCTGAAAATTCCTGGTTCCCTTTAAATCCACTTTAAGTGCTGGATCCTATGGGATGTCTACCGGATTCCTGGCAGTTGCCAATCTCCCCACCCAAAATACTTTGTATTTACTTATATGAATTTGACATAACATAAACATAAGCTTCTTGTGGGCAGAAGTTATTTCTTTTTATTTTGTATCTCCAGGACTTAGCACAGTGCTTAACATGTAGCAAGTGCTTAATAAATGTTTATTTGTTGATTAAAATTAATGAATTAATAAAATTATATAAATAAAAATAATAAATAAAAAATAAAAAATAAAATTAATAAATTTTTTGGATTAAAAAAATAAAATATTGGTATTTCTAAGATTCTATCCAAGAAAAGACATGTAGGAAACAAGGCTGACACAAGCTCAACTCTAAAAAAAATCTGTTGATGTGTCAAATCTCTTAACATATTTTTTTGTATGTGGGGGGAGATTATATTAATTTTAACACAGTCAGTTGAGCCCATTATGTTCACAGGTTATTGTTTTGACTGAACTACTGACCTTGCCTTTATAGGTCAAATGCCAAATTCATGTTTGTGGAACTCCCTCCTATTTTCTGAGTCCTTTCTTTTGCCTCTTCTTCTGAAGGTGAAAAGCTATTTTACCCCTATGGAAACAACTGGCTCTCCCTGGCAAGATAAGAATTTGTTAACTGCTGGGAGTACAAAGGAGATCCACATAAAAAAGAAAACATTTTGGGAAATAATTTGAAACAATACTTTTGAGGAAATAGGTAGTATAAGTTCATCTATTGATTGGAGTAATGGTTGAGTGCTATACTTTCTGCAGAAATAAAAATCAAAAGTTGCATAAATTAAATCCCCTGCAGAATTTTTTTTAAATAAATGTAAGTATATTTAGGTTTCTTCTCGTTACCCTCCTTTTGGATTATTTGAGAGAATCATCATTTCCCAATCTCTGCTGGTGACAAAAGAATTGAAAAGCTTGGAAAGCCCAGTGCCCAATTTGATCACTGTGAATCTTTCTTTGACAGAATGACTGACATTTGGTGTGAATCTGTCCTACATCTGTGCTATGAAACAGACTTGAGTGGAATAATTTTGTTTCCTGTCATTTCTAGGTAAGTTTCTTTCTTTCTTTTTTTAATCAATAGATAGTGAATGTGACTCAGATCCCCAAATTCCCTATAGTCTTTTTTGAGGTTTATAAATTTCAAACTGGAAACAGGACAGAAACAGCCTCATTTTAAATAAATCCTATTAATTTGTGCTTGTATGGTGGCATTCCAGCCAAGTAGCTTAAGCTAATTAAAGCTGACATCAGAAGGAAGATTTCAGTTAAACTATAAAGTTTCTCTAGGAGTTTCTTCTTTACAACTTCCTTTGTAATAATATTGCCCTCTACCTGCTAATAACAGAGAAAATGGCAAGGGTGCCTACCTTTTAGCATGCTACTGCCCTGAATGTGGGATGATGCATTAGTGTCCTGAAAAAATAAATGTGCCTCCATGGGCATCTTAATTATGACAAAGAAGTGCTGTTGTTTTGGCTAAGTGGACAAATCAGAGCTTTAGGCTCTCAGTTCTTTCTATTAGTTCATTGTTTTTCTATATGAATGGGAACTACTAACTTGTGTCAGGCACAATTTTTATTTTTTCTAAGTGTTTGTAGTTTTTTATCTTACTCAATCTCAGTGGTCTCTCTCTCTCTCTCTCTCTCTATATATATATACATATATATATACATACACAGATACACATATATAGATAGATATAGATATAAAAGGTTAATGAGGAACTCCCAATTAAAAGTTAAATTGGGTTAGGTGAACTCACAGCATCAGGTCTGAAAATGAGATTTACCTCAATCAAAAATTTAGAGCTAGAGGTGGACAGAGACATCATTTGGTTCAAACCCTTTGTTTTATACATGAAGGAATTAATGTCCACAGAACTTAAGTGACAAAGTAAGTGGCAGAGGCACCATCATTTGGAACCTAGGTGCTCTGACTTCAAAACCAATTTTTTAGGGTATCACTTTGCTATCACCCTTTGCCCTGGGAAAATAAGGAGCTCTGCTGTGTCAGAAATGGAAATGAATAAAATAGAATTATAGACAGATCCATAAATAGGGTGAAGCCCTGAGACTTTCAAATTTAGTCAAATTTAGAGCACATAGATAGCACCTACAGTGCTACAGCCACCTAGAAAGTAACAATAGTGTTTAGCAGTTAGATAGCAATAAGTTTTAATTAAAATGGGAAGCAACCAGATGCTGGGTTTGAGTGAACTACTTTGCTGCCCTACCTCCATGTATTGCAGCATCATGCCAGGCTAGCAAGATCTCTATCTTCCTTCCATTAAGCAGTGACTTCTCCCTCCCCTTACCACATGCATCTAAACTCAGTTGAGGGTTAATTGCCTTGGACCTACTTTGTGCTCCTTGCCCAGGGCATAAAAATACCTAGCTAAAGCTCTGATTATGGTTGTTGTTTTTGAAAAGAGAATCAAGACAATGAATTTGTATAATATTATGCATCCCAGAATATTATTTTTAATGATGACTCCATGTAACCTCATGGTTTTATCATGTTTCTCTTTGCTGATGATCATGTCTTATCTATGACTGTGGGACTTGTATTCATAAATTACACAGCAGCTCTATTTGAGCATCATTCTCAATTTCCTAGGGTTGTAGGTCAGTAAAAGTTCTCAAGCGGAGATTGTGAAACTAAATGACATATTGAAATTTTGCTTTTTACCTACCACATGTTGTCAGAATGATTAAACATTGAGTTAGTACCCAGTGTAATATAGAGGTATTCTTGAAAGCTTGGAATCTAGTTGTGTATATTCTGTTTTTATACTTATGGCCCTTTCCCTGTGGGATGACTCATGATAATTAGAACTGCAATGACAGTGATTTCTGCCGAAGAATGAAAGGACAAATCACCTGCAATAATACTTTACAAAAACTTTCTTTGCAGGCAAAATCTTGAGTTAATTCAACTGTAGCTGTGATGAACTCCACTAAACCTACTTTTGCTAAGGCCATCGATGATTTCTTTCTCGTTCTTTCTTAGTCCCCATATTTCTTCACACTAAGTTCAGTGTTTGATTCTTTGTACTACTGCCTCACTACTTACTGCCTTAGAGAATTTATTCTCTCTCAATGTGGAGATAGCTACCAAATCTAATTGTAACTTGCATTTGTTATGCAAGACTCTGTGCTTGGTCCTAGAAGAACAAGACAAAATGAAAAATAATCCTTACCTTCAGAAAGCTTACATTCTGATGAGAAAATAACATTTGCAAATAGATCCACAATTGATTTCCATAGAATATTATTACCAGTGATTTCTTCATTCTTTGAATATTTTCCAGTAGTCATGTTGACATATGACAATTGACATATAACAGCTGAATATCCATTCTCCATCTGAAATTCATTAAATGGACCTCCTTATTTTCCTTTCAAAATAGGCATTTCTGACCTGCTTTTCTATGCTATCAGCAGGAGCCTTATTCCTTTTCTCCCTAGCATTATAGACTAGAGTGATTTTCAACTCCTGTCTTTCTCCTTTTCCCACAATAGATAAGAAAATACAATATCCTATCAACTTCTCTTCTTCCCCCAATCACTGTATTCACAGCTACTCATGATTTATCATTTTTAGTCCTTTCCTTCCATTTCCATAGTTCTCATCCTAGACCAGAATCTCTTCAGGTCATACCTGGAATCCAGCCCTTCTTTCTTGGCTAACCCATTTCTTTCTGTCTTATTCAGTGCCACATAGAACTGCTAAAGAGCCAATCTCAAATACAGCTTTCACGAATGACCACTATTCAACAATAATTATAATTGATATTTCTATTAATATTATATCCAATTATGCTTACTGATTTTGATTATGGGAAAATTGATTAAGTAGAACAAAATATGGCATTAAAATTTTTTACATCAAGATTTTTTTTCTTATCCATAGATCAAGCTCTTTCAGGATTCCTTGGAAGAGATCATAATGACCCTCTGTTAATAAACATCAAATGAAACATGAAACAGAGAGATGTAAGCTTTCCAAGGTATGAATACTCCTGAAATGGAGATGGTGAAGTCTTCCAAATGCTCCTGTTTGTAAATGACATTATGCTAATTGTATCAAGCTCAAGGACACTGAAAAACCTCTTGAAGAGATCTATACCTACACAAAGGAATGTGGTCTGTCCACCCATGGAAGAAATACCAAGTGATAAAGAATGTCTGTTACCCAGATTTTAACAGGCATTTGGATGGATACCTTCTAGTTTATGCATAGATGGATAGATGGATAGATATAAAGATGTAGAGATGATACAAAGATATAAATACATAGAAGTAAATATAGTATAAGTGGAGAATAAACTGGACTTAGAATTTAATAGGAAAAAGGGAGCTGGTTAGATTGCTTAAAGTAAATGGCAAAACTATTTTACTGATCTAGCTTTCCATGAAAACAAAGACCTATCAATACCTACATTTTACTGGTGTTTCTATATGAACATGTGAAACACCACTGACCTCAAAGAATTGAAGTTGAATTTTACACAAAGGAGAGGTCCATGGATGGTGAGAATAGGCTGCAACACATGACCAAAAAGGGAAAAAAAAGGGAGTAAGGGATATCACCAAGTAATTATATGCAATAAGAGAAGATGAGCTGGGAATGCAGGATGGCAGGTGAAAATTCAGAATTCTCTGCTACTGCCCTCTCCATGTTAAAAGAAATCAAGGAAGGCCTCCTATGTGTTGAGATGGTGACTTTTTGGTGAATTTTTCCCTTATGGTGAATTTTTGGGAGAATATGAATAGGGTTTACACAATCATGGCAGTCATAGATAGGTCAGCATCCTCATTGGAAGAAACTTCAAAATCTGTGGCGATCACAGAACCATGTCAGTATTTGATTATTTAAACCATGTACTAAGACAGCAGAAACACTATTACTTTATTCTATTTGATAAACTAAAAAGTCTGATAACTCAGTACCAAGAGACATCAATCCCCATTTATTACTTAGAGACAGTGTGGTATAGTGAATAGAGAGGAGAGGAGATCTTCAAGCTAGAAAGGCCTGGGTTCAAGTTTTTCATCTGATGTACTATGTGACTTTGAGAAAGTTACTTAAGCTCTTAATGTACTAGGGAAATATCTAACACTGTAAGGTCACCTGTATTAGTTGTAAGAGTTTTCTCATTTTTGAGTTCCTAATACTAATGAAATCAAAGTGCCCAGTCATTTTTACAGCTTAGAAGAGTAAGTATCAAAACAAAATGTATTGCCTGTGGTCACATGAACATACATAGTCCAATAACTTTATAGTTACTAGATTATAGTCCATAATTATCTGTATTCTCCCATAAATAATAGCAATGAAATCATGGGCAGAGGAATAATTAGTTTTGTGATTCTTTGTAGGCTGCCAGACTGCCATCTAAATTTGCACCAAATGTGCAATACCACCAACAGTGTATTCACATGACTATTTTCATGTAGTCCCAACAATGTTTTTTCCTATTGTCACTCTATTTGGGGCCATTTTTGTAGGTGTAAGACAGTATCTTAAGGTTTCCTTGCTTTACATCTTTCTGATTTTTATGAAATACCATCTTTTCATTTGAATGCTATTACTACATTTCTTAAAAAAAAAAAAGAAAATCCTAGAATTCAGACTCCCCACTGTTCAAAGTGGCCTTTCCCATTATTTCAAATTGTTGAAGTTTTACTGTACTCTTTTAAAGCAAATATGACTTCAAGTAAAAGACATAAAAATTATCAATGGATGGACTTTAGTATTACAAAAAATGGTACCACTTTTTTCATAGTAATATCATTTTATGACAGAGTACTGTCATTAAATAGCAGAGAAGAAAAAGAATGGTTTCCTTTAGGCTATTTTTCCATCTCTTTTCTTTTTCTTGTGCTTTGTAACACTGGAAAAAAAGTCTATATCGAAAGATTTATACTTTTATGTTTAATCTTAAGCATGACTACTATTTGTAATCCTCAAATGACATTTGACAGTTTGTTTTTACTCAAGGGAAGCTTTTCTGTTTCTTCCACAGTAAGTCATATCTTTTTAAAGCTTTGTGAAGAGTCTGTAAGATATAACCTTAAATAGTGCAATTAAATGAAAAGATTATATTTTTAATAGATTTAGTCTTTGCCAAATATACAATATATAAATAATTTTGAAAGTGGTTGTAGCATTCCTAAGATAGATTCTTATTTCTTCATTTTGATAGTCCATATCTTTATAGATTTCTTTCTTTTTGAAGGGAGATGGTATTTAAGCCTGTGATTTCATTGGTGCAGGGGAACTCCTTTTGCAGAAATTCCCTCTCTCCTGCAAGTTGACAAATCTATCAGTAATTTATGATCTTAGTTTCCTGAAGCAATGAGAAGGTAAGTGGAGCTTAATTCTCCTTTATTCATTCAATCAATATAATTACCATATGGAGAAGACTGTGTTAAGTGGTGGGAGACTTACTGAGTTTGAATACGACATGAGCCCTGATGTTATATAGATTCTAGCCTAACAAGAGGACAAATAGTATAAAAGCCCATGTAGTTCATTCTGACTTTGTAATTCTGTGAGTAGTAATGCCTGTTTTGTGACCCAAAGGAATAAAAAGAGAGTGTGGTGCTGATACTGGAAAACTTCAAAGACAGGAGTAGGGATAGGAGTATAGTTATAATATTGTATGATGCATACATTAAAGAGTTACAAAGCAAAATATTATGTGAGGTCTAAAAGAAAAAAAAATCATCTCCCTTCCCTTATTTCCATTGGAGTTGGGAGGGGGAAGCTTCATGATGAAAGCAGAATTTGACTTTCTCTTTAAATTAAACTGGGAAAGGGAGAGTTTGGGCTGGTGTTGATTAGACATCCAGATAGAGATGTACTAGATGAAGTTGTAAATGTGCCTTAACCTCAGAAGAATGAGAAAGGTTAAATTTGGAAATGATTTGGAAGGATGCAATTATGAAAGATTTGGAGTGAATGAGGTAAGCTAGGAAGGGTAAAGTAAAGAAATTAGAGAAGAAAAGAAAGCCAGCCTAGATAGATTTTTTTTGAGAATAAACACATTAAGGGGGTGGAGAGGTAGCATAAGAAGTGTAGGAGATAGAACAGAAGTAGTTAAAGAAGGAGTAGAACAAGATGTCTCCTAAGTCAAGAGACGAGTCTCTAGAGTGGGTGTTTGATGCTGCCATATGTTCCAGTAAGATTAAGGAGGAAGACTGATAAAAAGGTCATTGAATTTGACAACGTGGAGGTCTTTGATGACTTTTGAGGAAGTATATTCATTACCAAGGTGGTATCTGAAAGTCACATGAAAGAGTTTATTGGAGCATGAGTAATGAGGAAGTGTCATTTAGGCATTATGTGTAGATGTATTTTCCAAGAAGCTTAGCAGTTCAGGAATGGAGTTATGAGATAGAAGAAGCTAAAGGAGCAGAGTATTTAGGATCAGGGAAACAAATAATTTTCAGTAGTTGGAAAAGAGTTGGTGGAGAAGGAGGGATTGAAAATGCACAAGAGATTGCTGGAGCAGTCAAGGAGTTGATAGGAAAGAATGGGATAGCAAAAGTTTAGCCTTGGTGAGGAGATAGCCCATGTAGTTCATTCTGACTTTGTGCTTCTGTGAGTAGTAATGTCTCTTTTGTGACACAAAGGAATAAAAAGAAAATGTGTGCTGATGCTGGAAAGCTTCAAAGGTAGGAATAAGGAAACTGGGAATTTATATCACATGGCCTCAAACAGTGGTACAAACAGCTGTTGTAAAAATTGGCATCAGTTGGGTTGGGGCCAAAAATATGGCAGGCAAGTTTAGAATAGTTACTAAGTGGAAAGAGTGATATTGTCAAGTAATAGCAGGGGCCCAGCTGACACGATGTACTGTGAATGAGTTAATATATATATATATATATATATATATATATATATATATATATAATGTGTTTTGCAAACCTTAAAGTACTATATAAATATTAGCTATCACCATCATCATTAAACTATTATTAATAATATTTAACTACTTAAATGTAACAACAATGATCAAAACAATAATAATAATAAAGTAGGGGTTGAAACTAGTCTCATTTTATGATTTTTCACCAGCAGAGAGCATAAGGAATAGATAAATTGAAAGGAGAAGGTTAAATGAAGAATAAGGACAGGAATGAAAGCAAACCAAAGGGGACAAGGATTCTATATTAGTTGCTGAAGAAACAATAAAATGTCAGTTGAGTAAATAGAAAATATGATAGGAGAATATCTATGGGTCAATAGATCAGAAGATGTGATAAGGGTAAATTAAAGGTATAGAGAGAGTGTGAGAGACAGAAGGATAAGAAGTGACAAAAAGAATGGAATCTTATAGTTTTATATGAAAAGTTCCAGAAGAGTTCCTATGGAGAATGAGCTAAGAAGTCAGGAAGAATGGAGCAAAAGAAATATTGATCAGCAGAATGGAGTCAGTTGAGATTAGATAATATGAATTTGTAGTGGGTAAAGTCAATTCCATGACTTCCTATGGAGAAATGCTGATATCTTTGAAATTGGAGTAATGTAAGTCAAATGAAGATATGTTGTGACCATGTAAGCTCCTTGAGAGTAGGAAATGACTTTTATTTTTGTTTCTGTGTCCCCAGCACTGAAAGTCAATTTTTGCACATAGGAAACATTTAACAAATGCCTTTTGGATTGTATTAGATTTGGAGATGGGGCAGCTGGGTGGCATAGTTGATAAAGTGCTGGGCCTGGAGTCAGGAAGACTCATCTTCCTGAGTTCATATCTGGCCAAAGACACTTAGTAGCTGAATGATCCTGGGCAAGTCACTTACCCCTGTTTGCCTCAGTTTCCTCATGGGCAAAATGAGCTTGCAGAAGGAAATGGCAAACCATTTCAGTATCTTTGCCAAGAAAACCTTAAATGGGGTCATAAATAATCAAATGTGACTGAAAAAACAACTGAACAGCAGCACTAACAACAGATTTGGAGAAGAGGTCTTTGAGAAATTATGTGGTCAGTCTGAATACAATACTAAAACAATTAAGAAAGTTGAGAGAGCGACAGCAACAAAGATGGTGATAGTATAATGTAACTGAATTTCACATACTGTAAATAGGAAAGGTTACTGTAGGTTTAATTATTTTTTCTTATTATTTCCTCATTTTATAGAAACCCTCCTGTCACCAGACCAGTTTTTCTTATTCCCAGTGGTACTCGGACTATTTCTGCATTTTTACCAAAAGGATTGTTAAGTTCCAAGTTTTCAAGC
Organism: Vombatus ursinus; assembly: GCF_900497805.2. Taxonomy (NCBI): domain Eukaryota; kingdom Metazoa; phylum Chordata; class Mammalia; order Diprotodontia; family Vombatidae; genus Vombatus; species Vombatus ursinus. The sequence continues at coordinate 3,457,212 of NW_020951957.1, read as the reverse complement.
TAGAAGAGACCTTATCTTGTCCAGTGACCTCAAAGATTAAAATTAGAACAGGAAAGAGTCTGCAGCACTTCCATTAAGCTATCAGGTATGTTATATTCTTTTTATGTCCTTGGACCTAAGCAGACTCTTGCATAGGTTTAGCTGGTTCACCCTATCCCTTAAGCAAGTCCTTTGGGCTCTATTCCTATCAGGAATTCCTATGAGGAATACACTTCTGAGAAAGACTTGCAACTGGCACATCAGTTTGCTTTGAAGATGTTAAGGAGATGACTTAGTTTATATTAAAATAATTTTTGTTACCCTGACCAAAATGCATGTCTACACTAGAAGTCGAGCCTTCTAAATGAAAGAACTGGTCATATAAAATATATAACAAAAAATAAAGCTCAGTAATCCATTTTCTCATCTTTTCTTCCATTCTGTTCCTTCCTTCCTTCCTTTCCCTTTCTTTTCCTCTCCATCATTCTCCCTCTATTCCCATCACAGAATCTGAAGTTTGAAAGGAGCCTTAGCAGCCTTCTAGTTCAACCCTTTTCTCTATTCCCCTTCTCTATTCTTACCTCCATCCCTTCGCACTTAACACAGTGCTTGGCATGTAATAGACACCATCTAAATGTGTATTTGCTTCCATTTTCCCTTCTCTTCCACTCTATCCTTTTCTTCAATCTCTTTCCATCCTATCTTATAAATATTTGTTGAGTGTCTACTGTGTTTTAACAATAGCTTACTATTAAATTATCATTTGAGTCACTATTTTCAAATTTGTTTCTGGTAAATGTAATTCTTTGGGTAAACTGCCACGCCTATTTTATTGATGTTGGCACAGACTTAGAGGTGGGCTTCCCATATGCCATTGCATGTGTTTTGGTATAGGTACCACTATCTACAAGGCTTCTGAAGGTTAGTTCTTACTGTTGGGAAAACAACTTGATTTCCATTCACTTTCAATATAGGTTTTTTTTTTCCTTCAGATAAACACCTACAGGCAGATATCAGCCTGCAGGCACCAATATTGGAGAATATTAGTTTGGCTATGCAAGTTCAAGCTATTCTAAGCTAATGCTGCAATGTGTCTGTTAATTACAACTCAGGTCAGGAAAAAAAGTATTTGACTTGGTTTGGAATTCTTCCAGCCCCATTGCCTCATCCTGTTCTCCTCTCTCACCTTCTTGTGAAAGAAAGGAAAAGAATAGCACATTCTCTAAACTCATGGTGTAATTTCAATAAGAAACATTATAATTCATCTTTATGTTAAAATCAATTGAAAAGGAAAATTGTCAATGTATAATTGTGTTATTGTTATAATACAATCTAAGAATTGGAATAATTTGAAAGGAAAAAAAAACTTGATTATTCTTTTAACACACATTCAAGTTTATTATAAAGATAGGCATGACATCATGTACAATAAATACATCGTAGAAATATTCTCAAAATGAACAAATTTTGTCCTTTCTATGACAGTTTCCCTAGGGTTAGTACCCTGTGTTGTCATTCTTTTCATTCAGATTAATGAGAAAGAATAAATATAGAGCAGAGGAAGCCTGGAGGTTTCCTTCCTATGTAAATGATGATGGTCTGTGCAATTTTTCCCAAGATTTTCTTGCAGAAGCTATTAGAGATTCTTAATTTAAAAATTCAGCCCCATTGATAGCTCATTTGCACTAAACATTAGTTGCCATTCTCATCAAAGACTTAGCCTTAGAAATTAGCTTTGGTTGAACATCTCCAGTGCATTGCCCATTTTTTTCATTCTTCTCATATAGATTTAATCTTGCTCTAAAATATGAACCTGTTTTATTTATTCTAGCACCAGAACTTTCTTCCTTTTAGAAATTGAAGATTTTTATTTGAAAAGCCTTGCTCAGAAAAAGTAAGCTGCATGTGGTGAGAATCTTAGCATTTTAATTTATCCTCAGATGTTTAAATCTTCTTCTAGTAACCTATACAATGAGTGTCTGGAAAACAGTCAGACAAGTCTTTTTAAAAAATAGCACTTTTTGGTTTATGAAGTGGGATTTTTATAAGTCCCTTTGAGATATATTTTCCATTTTGCAGGTGAAAAACTGAGGCTTAGAGAACGGAACTCACTTACAGAAAGACTGAATGATTTGCTCACAATCTCATAACTAATAAGCAGTGAAACAAGGTCATTTAGTTCCAAGTCCCAGGTTCCTTCCTCTTAGACAAGGAATTTGCAACTTTTTTTCATCACACACTCCCTTTGGATTTCAGGAAAATTCCAATTGACTTTTGGAAATTTCAAACTGGATGTTCCATTAACATCTAAAACTCAACACTGTCCAAAACTGAACTCAATAACTTCCCCACCCTACTCTCCCAAACCTTCCATTCATCCAAACTTCTCTACTATTATAGAGGCTACTACCAACCTCCCAGTCACACAGGCTTGTAAGTTGGGTGTCATCCTGTTCTCCACACTCTTACACCCCATAACCACTCTGTTGCCAATTTTCCCAAATTTCTTGTATATGCTCTCTTTTCTCCTCTGACACTGCCACTAGCATGGTGCAGGCCCTCTTCACATCATGCCTGGGCTATTGGTCTTTTCACCCCAAGTCTCTGCCCACTCCAGTCTGTGTTCCATTCAGCTGTCAAATTGATTTCCCTAAAACACATGTCTGATAATGTCAACACCATCCCAACCCATTAAAAACACACAGATGAACAAAACAAACAACAAAAAAACCCCAATGGCTCCATGTGACCTTCAGACTCAGATATAAAATCTTGTTTTTGGCATTTAAAGTTCTTCATAACCTGACTACTTCCTACCTTTCTAGTCTTCTTATATTTCTCTCCCTCCCATATACTTCACAATCTAGCGACATTGGCTGCCTAGTTATTCCTCACACAAGACACTCCATCTCACTCTTCTGGACATTTTCACTGGGTGTCTCCCATATCTGGTATTTTCTCCCTACTCAATTCCACTTTCTGGCTTCCCTGGCTTCCTTCAAGTCCCAGCTAAAATCCCACATTCTACTAGTAGCCTTTCTATATCCCCTGTAATGCTAGTGACTTCACTGTGTTGATCATTCCCAGTTTATCATATGCATACATTTGTGCATATACATAGTTGTTTATGTGCTGTCTCTGAGCTCCTTGAAACCAGGAACAGTCTTGTTTTCCTTTTTTTCCTTTCTCCAGTATTTGGCACAGTGCCTGGTATATGGCAGGTGCTTAACAAATGTATATTGGCAGCACATAAGACAAAAATAAAGATATTGTATTTCATAAAGAAAATATTATTTGGTAATAATAAAAACAATAAAAACAAAACTTTTTTTTCTAACACTACTCTAGTTTTGGGATATTTAAATAGTTACTAAATATTCCCCATAACCCCTTGACAAGCTTCATGTTTCTGGGAACTTGAAATAGACCCAGTGCTTTATAAATCATTTTTATACAACAACCATATATCTCTTTCAGTTTTGTAAGGCACAAGCAAAATCACCTCCCCATTTGGACTCCAGTTTAATTGAGATTCTTTTGAAAAGTATCATAGAATGTTTGATCTGGGAATGAATTCAGAGTTTCTCTAGCCCTCATTTTGTAAATGAGGAAACTGGCAGAAATTAACTGATTTGCTCAAGGTCACACAGTCAGCAGAACTGATACTTGAACTTGATTATTCTGACTTAAATCTAGCACATTTTTTTGCTACATCATGCCAGTGATGGGGCAAATCCTCTTCTGCATAGCTGCAAACAATAACAGGGCTAGAAATACTCTGACACCTTTGAAGCAGTCCTAAGTAAAATTGGACCAAGTAACCTGAATTCATCTCCCCCTAAAGCTAGGAATATACCTTGTTTTGAAATTACTTAAGAATAAATATCGATGTTTTGTGTCCTGTCTTCCTTAGGCCTCTAAGGAGACATGCATTTATTTAATATTAGGTCCATGCTATATGTTTGAAACTTAAGTCTCTCATGCTGATTTACAACAACCAAAGGTGAGCTCAATCCCTTGTTCACAGAAGCCTTTATCAGCCTCAGTTTCCATATTGGAGTTTCCTATGAGGGCCCTAGTTGATTGGTGAGCCTTGAGCAATGTACACACATCATTACAGTTGTACTACATATCTGTTTCTTTAAAATCTTGACAGAAAAAAAAGAAAAAAAAACATTTAGTATAGACATTCTTTTGGTAGTTAAACCAGCAGTGTCTATGCATAAGGGAAACACTTTTCTAAAACTCATTATGTAAAATATTCTTTTACATGCAGTATATTTATTAAAGACTGGGATTTCTATGTAAAAGAATATGATTTCATTTTACATCTAGGTACTGGTGCAACAAAGAAAAGCCACTTATGTTCAAAGGAGTACATTTCCTCTAAAATTCATGGAAAGTATACTTTTTTCTCATTGTCTATTATTGTTTTTTTTTTTCCAGTAACAATCATACCTAGAACTATAGACTTGTAGGGAAGTGTAATTTGATGCACTAAAAGAAAATATTGTGGAAGAATGGTATAAAATATTATTTTAAATGCTTATATAGCTATTCTTTGGTTAAGGGATACTAGAGCTCCAAAAGAAATTGTTATCTCCTTAATTATTAAAACATGACTAAAACCTTATGAGTGTTATGTTCAATTCACCTTATTCTTCATTTTGAGTCAAAAAGAGGAACAACTCTCCTCTTTGGATGGAGGCCCAATTCCCAAACAGATCACTTGCTCATGTAGCTCTGGGGGCAACTCAGCTCTGTCTTTCCACCTTTCTTCTATGAAAACATAAAGAGCAATGGGATAGTAATATATTTGTGATATTTCAGGGCATGAACACATCACAAGTCACACTCAAGCTCTTTTCCTTTCCCTTGCTTGAACTGTCCATTGGTCTATGGAATGCACTAGAAACCTTATTCCAATTAATTTTTAGTGACACCTATGTAGTACGCAGGCTGTTCATTTGTTATCTGTTACAATGCAAATTCATTTTGAGTCAACACAACAATGTAATATGGCAACCAATAAAACTATGTTTTTTTTTTTTTTTTTGGTCTGTATCAGTGGTTTGTATCAGACTCCATTGTGCTCTTTCCTGGCCACATCATATTTGGAGCATTGTGTTCATTTATGGATTCCACACTTTAGCAAAGACATTGATAAGCTGAATCACAGACAAAGAGAGAGAGATGTAAAAATATTATATATGAATTTCTATTTATCAATTCTTTCTCTCTGGATGCAGACAGCACCTTCATATGTGCTTTATAGTTAATTCAGGTATTTATAATAGTCAAAATGACTTATTCACTCTTAAACCAATATTGCTGTTACTGTCTTTGACAAGTGTAATAACTTAATATTTTTAGGATAAGAATTCATTATTTGGTAAAAATTTATTGAGAAAACTGGAAAGCAGTATGGCAGAAACTGGGCATGGACCAATATCCTATAGCATCGGGTTCTGCATCCAATGCTAGCACAAGGCCCTCCTGTTATCTCTTTCTGACCAGCTGCCAGGACCCCTTACTGTTCCTGGCTTGAGAGCTTCCAAAGCTGCTGTTGCTTCTGTTGCCACCATCTAGTCTTTCTGGTGTTTTATCCACATGTCCTCCAGGTCAGATTCTGTCCCTGCGTCATAAATCTCTGTTTCTGACCCCTAAGTTGTCTTGGGCTAGAAGAATGTCTCACTCTGACTTTTTGTTGACTCTGCCACTTGAATTTGATTTGAGGTATTATTTTAAAGTTATTTATAGAGAAATGTTGGGAGAGCTCTGCTGAGTGCTTTCCCTACTCTGCCATCTTAATTCCACTACTGGAAGTCAAGGCTCATCTTTTTAATACCAATAGTCTACTATTGTTACTGTATGGCAGTGAGACATGGACTATAACAGTCTGCTCTTTATTTGTTTCAGTCATTGTGACCTCATTTGGAGTTTTCTTGGCAAATATACTAAAGCGGTTTGCCATTTTTTTCTCCAGCTTTTTTGACAGATTAGAAATCCAGGGCAAACAAGATCAAGTGACTTGCCTAGGATCACACAGCTAGTAAGTGTCTGAGGCTAAATTTGACCTCACAAAGATGAGTCTTCCTGACTCCAGGCCCAACCCTCTATCCACTCTATGACCTAGCTGCCCTTGAATAAAAATGATTATTACATATTTTTGACACCAAATTCCAGTTACACAATAACAATACGCAGAATTTTCCTAGAGGCTTTTAGCCCGTGGTTACATATACATTTTATAAAAACTGTTATTAGCACATAAATGGAAACCAAATAAATGCCCATCAGCTGGAGAATGACTAAACACATTGTAAAAGATGAACATTATAAGAAATCACCAAAAATCAGATTTCAGAGATACAGATTAAGACCTACATCAACAGATAGAGAATAACATATGTGAGATCTGTAAAGCAATATATGTGATGACTATAACAGTATAAACAAAAACAACAACAAGAATTAAACACCATCTTTATAATGATCAAGTTTGGCCTTAGAGCAGAATTGAAAAAAATAAAGATAGTTGCATGTCCTCTTTTCAGAGGTGGAGGATTTTTGGTGTGGGATATTTGATATACCATCAGGCACAGCTGATGTACTGATTGGTTAACTCTCTCTCTCTCTCTCTCCCTTTCTGTGTGTGTGTGTATGTGTGTGTGTGTGTCTGTCTGTCTTTCTGTCTCCCATCTTTGTTACGAAAAATGTCTTGTTGGATTTAGAAATTTTTAAATACTATCTTCCTGTTTCTTCCCACTTCCTAATCTATATATTAAATATTTGGTGACTTTTCCTTCCTTTTTTTCTTCTTTTAAAGATACCCCTATATTTCATTTAATTTATTTTGGAAAGTTTTATATACAAATTTTAGTTTTTACATCTATCATTTTCTGATTTGTCTCATCTCTCTTGAACCTTTCCTTTTTTTTAAATTCAATTTTATTTTCAATTTCAGATTTTCTCCTTTGTATTGTGGAGATTGCTCTCCTGCTCTTCATTTTGTGTCAGTTCTCACATTTTTCTGAAACCATCTCCTTCATCATTTCCTAAAGCACAATAGTAATCTGTCACAACCAGACCCCTATTTGTTCAGAAATTCCTTAATTGATGGATATTCCCTCATTTTCCAATTCTTTGACACTACACAAAGACCAGAAATGAATATTCTTATACATATTTGTCATTTTACTTTTTCTAGATCTAGGAGTAGTTTTGTTAGGTCAAAAGATATGCACAATTTAAATGATTTTGGAGCATGGCTCCAAATGACTTTCCAGAATACATGAACTAATTCAGTTTCATCAACAATGCATAAATGCCCCTAATTTCTTACGTCCCTTCCAGCATTTGTCATTTTCATTTTCTATCATGTAACTAATCTAATGGGTGTTAGGTGGTGCCCCAGAATTGTTTTATTTACATTTCTCTAATTATTAGTGATTCAGAACATTTTTTCATATGATTCTTGATCATTTTTATTCCTTCCTCTAAAAAAAAAAACTTGCCTGTGTTTGTCTCCTTTGTTTAGAGCCACTTTTTTAGAGTCAGTTTTTTACAGGTATTTGGAGGGGTTTGGGGGAGAACTCAATCAAGCCACTGCTTTCACTCTGCCATCTTGGCTCCACTGTTTGTCTCCTTTGACCACTCATCTATGGGAGAATGGTTCTTTTTTTTTTTTTTTATAAATTTGACACAGTTACCTGCATATTTTAGACCCCTTTCTTTTAATAAGAAAAAAATTGTTAAACAAAATCAGTTGATACACGATGCATTGCATATCTGTAGCCATCTACCTCAGAGAGGTGGGAGGTATGTGTTGTCTGGTTTTCTAGACCTAGACTGTTCATCATAGTGAATAAGAGCTACTTTTAGTATCCATTTCATTTAAATTATTGTAGACATTGCGTATAGTAATCTACTTCACCCTGAACCGCTTCATAGAAGCTTGAAATTCATTTCAATCAGATATTTTTGGTATTAAAAATACAAGGGAGTGGGCAATGGTTGGTCAATGTGATGGAACCAGAAGGAATCCATATACTTGGCACCTCATCTAGGGTTGCCCTGTTAAGAACAAAATTAATACTGGGGAGAAACTCTTCAAAAGAAAAATATGAGCTGTTTCATTGTTTTCTTTCTGATGGTACATTGATAACATGAAGAGGAGAGAAGGATTGTGTTATGTAGTACTCACCAATTCTATTGAAGTCTCAGAATCTAGTATTCTTTTGCTGTTATTTTAATTAGTCATGGAACTTTGTTATCTCAATTTTAAAATTTATTGTAAGTATCCTAATTAGTTCATATTCTTGTTATCCACAAAGAATTAATACAGGAAGATATAGAAACCATATTTCTCATGTTTTTATTAGTGCTAGCCTAGATCAACCTGTCTATCAAAGGCTGGCATGTAAACCTGAGTAAAGAAGCACTTCCAAGGTTTAAGGAGGGTGAGAGAATTCATATCTCCTTCCTAACAAGAGGAGCAACTCATAATGATGATTTTCCTATTCTCATGCACCATTCTGTGCCATGGTGCCAAGGAGGGCTGAAAGAAAACAAACCACCTGGAATAATAATATCACCTTGAATAAAACTCTGGAACTTAATAGCAAGAAAGGACCTAGAGATTTTCCCTTATCCACATTTTACTGATGAGAAAATTGTGGCCCAATAATTTTAAGGGACTTGGCTAATGTGTCTCATCTAATTAATTAAAGAATCAAAACTACAACATAGCTATAATGATTTCATTTAGAATATTTATACTTTGAGTATAAGAGTTATTGAGCATGTTGAAGCAACATGAATTTTCAACAAAGGTAACTTAAGTTCCCTTTCAAAAGTAGTGACATAGTGGAGAGTCACTAGATTTAGAGTCAGAGAACTTGGGTAAAACTCTTCAAGGTGATGCTCATTACCAGTGTGACTTTGGATAAACCACTTAAAAGTTTCTAGGTGTCAGTTTCTTCACAGTATAAAAATGGAAGTGTTGGACTAGATAATATCTAGATTCTTGTCCAAATTTATATCCTACAAACCATATGGTTGATATATTTAACCTACTCATAGGATATAGAGCTAGAACTTAGAAGTCAGTCTAAATTATCTTTTTTTGAGTGAGTTATTTTGAATTAGATTCAAATATAAGATATATTCACCAAATTTTTAAAAATCTCTCTCATAGAGTGGTTGGTTAGGTAGTTTTAAAATACTAAAACTCAATAAACCCCATTATATCTCTTTTACAATGGCTTCTATGAAATCTATGCTAATAAGTAGGAAAAAAAATTCTTATAAGTTGGTGGAGTGAGAGGTTGTGAGAAAACCTAGTTCCCTTGATAACTTCAAAAATAGTTCAAAAGGAAAATTGTCTTACAGAAGAAGGGAAAAAAAAACAAAACAACAGCCATTGAGGGAATGAGGAAAAAAAAGGCTCCAGTATGATAGATAAATACTATGAAATAGAAGTAACCAAATAGAAGGCAATAGGTGGAAAA
>NW_020951957.1:3373015-3447711 GCF_900497805.2 Vombatus ursinus | reverse complement strand
TTATAATTGTTAACTTACCTACTGCAGCTAAGTGGTTCAGTGGATAAAGTGCTGGGTCTAGAGTCAAAAAAGAACTGAGTTCAATTTTAGCCTTAGACACTTACTAGCCGAGTGACCCCGGAAAAGTCACTAACCTCTGTTTGCCTATTTCCTCATCTGTATAATAGAGATAATAATAGCACTGATCTCCCAGGGCTGTTGTAAAGTGCTTAGCACAGTGTGTAGTACATAGTAATTGCTATATGAATGTTAGTTATTACCTGTTGTTACTATCTCTAGTCTAGAATGCCAGTGAATCTGTTTTAGACATTTATGCCTACTCAAACCAAGAAACATTTTCTGGCCCTCATAATCATTTGACATGGGTTCATCCAATTTTCTGGGGGCCTTCTCATATTCTCTTGGCATCATGTAGATGCCAATCTTATGTTTAGGTTCTCCATTGATTATTTCTCACTCTTACTAAGTGAATGGCCCCAATTTTTTCCCAGCTGTACATTTCTTAATGACTATCCTTTACATAGCTTTCCCTGTGTAGTTCTTCATTTCTAAAGTGATAGCTTGTTTATACTCACCATGCATCTTTCCATTACTCTTCAAATGATCCTTAATTTTAATCCTTAAGAGATTTTAGTATCACATGACAACATTCCTGGAAAAATATAGATGAATGGGCCATTCACAGATAATGTACAGTTCATAAAGGCAATTCAGTCATCTACACATGTCAGGTTCAAGTCATGGCCTAGTTTTTTGTCCATTTGTAGTTTCTAAAGGGCAGCTAGATGACACAGTGGATAAAGTCTTGGAGTCAGGAAAACTCATCTTTGTGCATTCAGATCTGGTCTCAGGCATGTACTAGCTATGTGACTCTGGGCAAATCACTTAACCCTATTTGCTTCAGTTCCTCATCTGTAAAATGAACTGGAAAAGGAAATGGCAAACCACTCCAGTATGTTTGCCAAGAAAACCCGAAATGGGGTCATGAAGAGTAGGACATAACTAAAACTACTGAAAAATAATAACAACAAGTTTCTTTCAAAAAAGATATGTATATATATATATATATATGTAAAAGCAGATGAGATATATAGGTTGTCTATCCAACTGTATTGGAACTGAACAATAGACCTTACTCATTCATTTCTTTGCTGTTGTTTTCTTTTTCTTTTTGGCAGATTTTTTAGGCCAAGCTCTTTTGAGTAATGAGGCTTCTTATACAGAAAGCTCTTCATTTGATGAGGTATGAAGCTACTACCACAATACCATTTGCAAACAGGACCATTACCTCACCATTTTTAGGGTTATATATAAATCTACATTCATATTTTTTCCTTTCAAAATTCTAGTCATACATATCTGCTCTTCATAATACTTTACAATTTATTTTGAAAAGTAAGTAACTAAAAAACTAATTTAGACCACCTTACACTTTTGGAAGTTGGGCTACATATTTAAAGATTAGAAAAGCCCTAGTTTTCCTCCAGATCCTCAAAAATGACACTACTACCATGTAGTACTAAATCAAGCAATGTGGTGTGAAAAGAGCATGGGATTTGAAGTTGTAAGACATGCCTTTCGACATTTACCAGCTATGTAACTGAGCCTTAGTTTCCTTATCTGTATCCATGGTGCCTGATAGGATTGAGACTTACATGAGATAATGTATGTAAAGCAATTTGTAAAATTTTCATTTCAACTATCCCTATTATTCTAGGAGAAACAACACTGAGCCCAGAATCATTAGTTCTGTCTTCTGGTTTTAATTCTGCTATAAAATCTTTGTACGACCTTACAAAAATTATTTAATCACCTTAGCTTGAGAACAGTGGATTAAGGTCCCTTCCATTATTTTATGTAACAGTCTTTTCTAAGTATTATCCCCTCTCTCAAGGCATCTTCTATAAGCTTTTTATAATATTTTTGATCATTCTCATAAAGATTTTATGGACACAAGACTAATAGGTTTGATGGCTGTTAATATCCTCTCAATTATCTTTAAAAAATAATACCAATTCTAGCTTTAAAAAAATCTTTTGAGTGTCTCTTTTAGTTATCTTGAAAACTGATACTATAAATGCTTTCAAAATTATGTTGGCTCTGGCATGATTTCTTCTTTGGGAACTTGAGATGATCAAGCTATTCTTTTCAACGACATCTTCTTAAGAGATATTTCCACACCCTTATATAAGCAAATCAAGAACTGAGGTGATAGACTCTAAATTAGACTTTGTGCTCCTTGAGAACAGGGACTTTTTGCTATTTTTATTTGTCCATTTTTTTCTTTGTATTCCCAGTTCTTATTTAGCACAGTGCCAGGCACCTAGTAAGCATTTAATCAATGTTTACTGACTTAAGTAATTGTAATAGTTCAATAGTAATGAGAATAGATTGTAATAGAAATGCTGATAAATATGTTCTTAGATATACATATATCTGTATACATATATGTGTATACATACATACACACACACATATAAAATCTTCCCAGTTTAATCTGTGAATGCCTCTGGCTTTGTTGGGTCTCATTCCAAGTATCTGTACAATCCTTTTCACTCTACACTGCTATTTTGTGAAGCACCACTTCTAATTATCTGTTCTCCTCCTTCATAAGGATTTTCAGATGAGTTTGCGTTCTAAATCCATGTTGTCCTTAATTGCCATGTTTATCTGCTTGGTTGGAGATCAAGTGAGTTCAAGGTTAGGAATTTACCAACTCCACATTGTTCTGGTGAAACTGCTCTAAAAAATGGTTATTATCAAAGTCATTATCTTTATCTTTATCCATTTCCTATTTTGAGGGGCAACAAGAGATTGTTTGAATAGTTTAGGTTAGAAATGACATAATTGCATGAATTACCTTGTTGTCTTTTTCTGTGGGATAACTCAAAGATAAATCAAGTGTTTATTAGGTACATATGAAGTGTGAGGTTATTTACTGTGCATTTGAACAATTTCAAAATATCTTAACTTTTTCTTTTATCAATGAAGTTTCACTTTTCTACTCATTTTTATAATACACCCAATTAAGGCTACTATTTCTCAGTACAGACACATGGAACTCCTTCAATTTCTGATTGAAGATGAATGCAGAGAATAGGTGTCTTTTGCTGTTTTAATTATGCGGTGAATAAATGTTGTACCACTCCTTGTACTTTTATAGTTTACTTTAGAAAAAAGCAAAACAGCTTATCTCTTTGAAAATAGTCTTTCAGTTCAAAGGAGACCCTCTTTGCATTGAAGATTATATATTTCATGGGAAGCTAAACAAAAACAAACAAACAAAAGCACCCAGGGAAGCAGCAATGAATTGGGATTTGAGGGAGGAATAGAGTAAGACTAGATACTTGCAGAAAATGCGCACATAACCTACTAAAACTGGAAAGAATACGTGTGAAGGTGAGAATGCTACTGTCAGACTTCAGAGAGAAACACAGACCTAAGACATCAAAACAAACTCTTATCTAATAGAGAGAAGTGGGGGTTAAGAAATGCCTTCCTCTTCCTGTGGGACTTTGCTCATACACAATTCCACACGATTTCCCTAGAGGCAAGTTCCTTTTGTTAACTTGATCATTAACAATAAGAGCTATAGGGCCAGTTGACACTTGGATGTTTCTTTTTGCATTCCCTGGAAGACTCAAATGAAGTCCAGCCCTCTTGAAAGATTTCCATCTAGGCCATGAGACAGGTGAAGGTTTGGAGCTATTCCTCTGCTCCATCCTCTCTGTCATCAGCATATCACCGGATTCATATTTGTAGTTCTGAGCCACTCTGCACTCAGCAGTGCCTCCCACCCAACAGCCGGTAATCAATTTCAGAACATAGGTAATCACTTTTTATTTTTTTTTCTCCGTCTCAGTGCTCCAAATTCGCTGTCCCTTGGAGGGATGGACATAGAAAGAAAAAAAAAAAAACATCTCTTTTCATTGCAATGTGTCCACAGCATTTGCATTCTCCAGGGGGGAAAGTGCCTCTGAATGATACTCAGAAATGACTAATTGTGTCTGGTGCCAGGTGCACAATGCAAATCACCTAGTTTGGATTTCTCATTTCTTAAAGAATTGTTACTCCCCCACACTCCCCAACACACACACAAATTACCAATTGCTTTTCAAGGTGTATTTATTGTTTCTAGAGAAGCTGTCTGCCTTCTTTCTCTTTATTATTCTAGGTAATTTCTTTGGGTTTGTTTTGTTTTGTTTCCATTGTTGTTCCTTATTGAATTTTGATCAGAGTAGCAGATGCAGTTTTTTTCCCTCTCTCTCCCCAAATGCCTCTGCTGGTCCAGATATGAATTCCTGGAGGGGGATGGGATAGGTGACTGTCATGTGATTGTCATTTGTTACTGGAGATGTTCTTGGTAAGATGTCCTTCAAACTGAGTGAGATTAATGGGCATTAATAGATAGGAACTCATTAACATGCACGTTGGAACCTGTCAGCTCTTTTGTTAATACAAGTGCTGTATAGCTTCTCGATGCTGTTTGTGTTAGTCTTCCTTTCAGGGTTAATTTTTATTCTCTAGCTATGTCTTTTTTATCTCAGTAGTGTTATTATGTAATTATCAGTCTTAGTGTTGTGTGAGCTACTTTTATGTGGTTCATTGTTTTTTATCCCTTATGATCAAGGGTGATTGTCAGTTAATTTGCATAAATCTTTGCCAAATATCCCTCAGTTGGCACTATTTGGTTCAGTGTGATATCTTTCCAGCAAGAAAGAAGGGAAAAAAACCACACTGAATATTAACTATAGAGGGCTTATTTGATTTTATTTCTGGTTATGAACTATTTTTACTCGGATAAAATGTAGAGAAAATGTTTTTAAGGAGAATATCATAAATCCCAATGCACTTACTGTCAGTATCACAGATTCTAGCACTTGATTATCTGCATCTTTTATTATTTTCTAATTGTCTTTTCTCCCTAGCTAGATTATAAACTATTGGAGAGCAAGGAGTCTATCTTCTGTTTCTTTCATATATTGTACAGGAGCTAGGTCAGGATTGGGTTCACAATCTACTCCAGGACTCCAAGGGATCTGTGATACCAACAATGTGAGTATTCCCTACAGCTGTACAGCTTACAACCTATTCATGCCTACCCATCCTGTGCCACTCATCTGTGTCATACTGTATATCTGTCATGGAGATTATACTCAACACGGGGGCCCTCTGCTCATTCACTTGACATTGGATGGATACCAGTGGAGTACACTGGCTATTGGTTAACCCTCATACTTGGTATGTAGCTAGCCCATCATTTTTACTGTTCATCTGTAGAAGTATAGGATCTATAACTGTATTTTATAGATGTTTATTACCCCTGCTCTTCTGACTATTATATTCATTTATACAAGTCTTGATTATCTGCTATAGTCCATTACATTCTTTAGATATTCACTAGAGATTTGTAGAATTGAATCTAGCCATGTGGTGGAGTAGAAAGATTCCTGGATTTAGAGTTGGATGATCAAAGTTGAATTCTGGCTGTTTTACTTATTATTCCTATGATCTAGGAGAAGTCATTTATCATCTCTGGGCCTCAGTTTCTTCATTTTTTAAGTGATGTGCATTGTACTAGATAATACCTGAGGTCTCCTCCAGCTTAAAATGTATGATTCTGTTATCAAAGATTGGAAACAAGAAGACCAAGGCTTCATACTCCTATGCCTGCATGAATAACTTAAAGCTCCTGTATTTGGAAGCTGTGTTTGGAAGAAAGGTGGATAGATAGTATAAAGATAGGAAATACATAGATAGATAGATAGATAGATAGATAGATAGATAGATAGATAGATAGATAGATAGATGTGTGTATACACACACACATATACACACATTTATTTATTATGAATATCCCAAAAGAAACCTCTTCCAATCTTCCTGACACATCTTCTTTGGGACTTCTATCCCATTGTGGTAGCGAGCCCTGGGTTACTTATCTACAGCCAGAATGCATGCCTCTATCTTTCACTTCCACTCAATTGCAGTGTATTTCCATTGGAAGTAGGATGAATAAGCAAGTTTAAACATTTGCTACTTCATGAAGTATTTATAAGACAATTTTCATCTGCATTATTTTCACTAATTTTCCAGCCAGTGTTAGCTGTAATAACACAGTCTATTTTGTTGTTTACACAGCTGTAAAAAATTCTGCTTTAATACACCAACATACAAGTCATCTACCTGAGTCATCAGCAATGCATGTGCAAATGTTTTCCCATGTAGAGACATTGTATTATAATGGAAAGAACTCAGAAACTAGTCAGGGAACCTGGACTCAGCTGTTTGCTACCTATGTCACCTGTGTCACCTGTGTCACCACGAGCAAGGCCATGTTCTGGGTCTCAGTTTTCTCATCAGTAACTGGATGGGGTTTGGACCAGAGGACTTCTAAAACTCCTTCAAATGCTTAATATATTGATCATATGATTTCATGATCTTCAGTCAACTAGCCTCTGTGTGTCTCCATTTTTTCATATATAAAACAAGGGTGCTAGACTAGATGGTGGCTAAGGTCCCTTCCAAGTCACAATCTATTATTTCAGAATCCTTTTTTCATGGTCTGTATTCATGAACATGCACCTCGCACAACTTCATGCCAAAATATTCTCAGGGTTCAGTGTCAAGGCTATGTTACATGCTATTTCCCAGAACACTAGCATAATTCACCCCTCCACCTCCTAAAAAAGTTCTTGCTTAAACTGCCTGCTATTACTGTGAATGCAGGCCTTCCTAATGGGACTGGTGCCTCACAGACACCCTAAAGAACAGTGAGAAGCTTTCCTTCTTAAGCAAGATCTGATTCAATACATTACTGTAGAAGTGCTTATTTTTTTCTGTGACATTATTTTTCTTCCTTTAAAACTCATCTCAGGTGCCACCTCCTCTCTCATTTCTCTCCCTTTCCTGATCTCACAAGTTACTAGCTTGAGATTTGTATTCTTCATATCCAATCTTTATAAACCACAAAGACCCACTTCACCTGTGTAGTAGGTAAACTTTTCTTCAATAAGATTGCACACTGAGTTTAAAGGAATTTAATACCATATCAAAGACAACAAATTTAAGTATGCGAGTTATACCAAGAATAACAAACAGCTTAGTATAGCAAAAAAAGAACTTGCAAATGTTAACCATCTCATCACAACTAATATTTATGTAATCTTAAAGGATTATAAAGTCTTTTACATCCATCATCTCCTTTTACTTTTATCATAACCCGTAGGGTAGGTAGCAGAAGTATCATTATCCCCATTTTATAGATGGTGAAACTGTCTCAGAGAACGTAAGGAAGTTGAAAATGGTCAACAGGCAATAAAAGCTGGAGGTCAAATTAAGGCCTAGATTTTTTTGTTTTATTTTGTTTTTTGTTTTTGTTTTTGTTTTTTCAGTACAAGTTCAATTCTCTTACCTTCAGACCAAATGACATCTCATGAAAGTTCAGGACAATATATATATTTTTTAATGTTAGTTAAGAGAGCACCCCTTATGCAAAGGTAGAGTAAACAGTTATTTATATGGTAGGATGTGAGGGACTTTGAAAGCAATTCCTGCCTGATTCACTATGCATGGATTTCCCAACATTCCCATCATTTCCCACTTGGCTAATCTCCTGGACTTTATGTTCATCAGAAATCCATCATACTGCAAGATCACATCAACTTTGAAACTCACACCTTCTCAGCACCCCCTGACCTTTAGGTCCCTCACTCACTCTGGTTAGAAAAGGAGGACATTGGAGAATTCCTTCCAAATCCTCCATCGTTTAAAGATGGAGCCCAAGGAACTCCCCTCATCACTTCCCATTTGAATGCTCTCCTGGACTTCATGATTTCCAGAAACATATCATCATCCTACAAGATAAAACCAATTCTGTAACTCACACCTCTTCAGATCATTTCCCACCCCAGCTGTTGACCATGATCATGCCCCAGAGTTGGGTGCCTGCTCCTCCTCGCTTTTCAATTTCTCTTCATGTGTTGTCTTCCCCCTTTAGATTGCAAGATCCTTGAGGGCAGGGATTGACATGGATTTATTTTATATCCCTAGAGCTTAGTACAATGCCTGGCACATAGTAACTGATTAATAAATGTTTTTTGATTCTGTATCTGACATCATTCCTTAAGAGTTCTTAAAAGAGTTCTTAAGTCTGCCTTTTAACAATGATTCCTGGGCAGGTAGCTCATTACTTAGCCAACACATAGCCATTTGCTACCCATTTCTATGCAATTGAATCTTCCAGGCGAGAAGAGAAAAGGATACAGAACACAAAAAGGATAAATTTTAATACAGTGAAGGAGAGGCTCCAGTCATTGAAAGAAAAGCAACAGAAAATCAAGCAACTTGAAAAGACACCCAAAAACTAATCAGACACTAAGCATTTATTGAGGACCTACTATGTGTCAGGTGTTGGGGCTACAGAGAAAAAGTTAAACAGTCTTTGTTCTCAAGGACTTGTTTGTATTCTGTTGGGGGAGAGAACAGATACATGTATGGGTATATGCAATATATTTATACAAAAATTGTGATATTTGAGAGGAGGGCACTAGCAGCTGGGGAGCAGAGTGGATTAGGAAAGGCTTCATGTAAAAAGTGGCACTTGAGCTGAGTCTTGAGCAAAACTTGGAATTCTAAAGAATTCTAAGAGGCAGAGATGAGAAAACGAGAAGGCAGTGAGGCAGTTTGGACCATTGAGTGCATCCTGAAATAAAGATGATGAGACCTAAAGGGAGGGGCATGGGGAAAGGAATGGGAAACCATCTTGGCTTATTTCACAACTTCTTTAAGGACAGACATGCCTCTGGCAAGATGGAAAATTGTGCTGGAACAAAAGCAAGTATCTTGGCATACTCCCCAGCTCAGTGAAGTCTAACCAGAGGATACTTCTGCTAAGCTCAATTTGGGGTACTAACAACTCATAACAGGCTCAGTGTGCCATTTGACACATTTCCAGTGATCTCTGTTTCTTGATGACCTGCGGTATGAATACAAAATAATTCTTTGTAGCTCTTTCATTTTCCAGTGAAGGAAATGACACTCCAAACTGAAGTTACTGTACCTTAATCTCCTTCAAATCACCCCCAAGGGGCCCAGCATTCCTTCCAGGCTACACTATGTCTTCTGCAACAGCTATTTGGTCCTGAGGAACAGGAATCAAGGAGACAGTTTTTCTGGGTTCTGTCTTGGAGTGGACTTTGCTGTGTTCAGCCATCTGAAGATGATAAGTAAATGAAGCAATTCTGCTCTTCAGTAATAGTTTCCCCCCTTCCTCTTCCCACCTACATGCAATAATACCACTTTCTGTACTCTTCCCTATTCATTATGTCATAGGAGCTGATTCTCCCAATCACAAATATATCTGAGTTTCTAAGAAAAGTAGGAAAGACAGGAATATATATTAAGCACAAGAAAACATACACATACAAAAACAAAATTAGACTACAAATTAAAATGTGATATGTGAGGGTTTTATGTATACCAGATAGACAAACTTAACAGTATTTCTCCACAAAAGGAAGCCTAGTCTGTCTCAAAATATTTCCTCATTAACTCCAGATGAGCTTGTAGCAAAGAAAGACCATTACAGGAATTGGAGCATGATAGGTCAGTCAGTCAATCAACAAACATTTATTAAGCACCTACTATGTGTCAGACACTATGCTAAGCACTGGAGATACAAAGAAAGTAAAAACAAACAAACAAAAATAACAACAAAAAGAAACAAATGGTTCCTGTTCTCAAGGAGCTTACAGTCCAAAATGGGGGACAACAGCAAGCAACTATTTACAAACAAGCTACATACAGGATAAACTGAAGATAATAAACAGAAGGAAGAAACTGACTTTAAGGGGAATTGGGAAAGACTTCTTGAAGAATATGTGATTTTAGCTTTGAGTTAACAGGAGATAGGAAAGCCAGGAGACAAATATGAGAGAGGAAAGAATTCCAGTCATGAGGGACAGCTAGTGAAAATGCCTGGTTTTGTGAGATGGAAGCAGCTAGGTGTTATAGTGGCTAGATCACTGGATCTGGAATCAGGAAGACTCAAGTCTAAATCCAGCATTAGAACCTAACTGGCTGAGTGACCCTGGAAAGTCACTTAGCTTCTCTCTGCCTCAGTTTCCTCAACTGTAAAATAGGGATCATAATAGCACCTATCTCACAAGGTTTTCAACTGAGATAATATTTATTAAGCATTTAAACAGCACCTGGCACATAGTAGGCACTATACACATGCTTGTTCTCTTCCTTTTATTTGTTCCTTTATTTTATTTTGTTATTTTTGGGAGTACTGGTTCTGTATGGAGACACTTTAAATCATAAGAAGCAGTGAAATTGGCAAGGTAGAACATATATAAAAAGAATAGAAGGTGGCTGAAGACGAAGCATTGGAGATAACTGCTTAGTGCTGAAAGAAGAAAAGGAAAGAAGACTGAAGAGAAGTGATCAGAGTAATATGAGAATTGGAATAGTCTAATTAGAGCAATTGTCATTGAGAAGGAAGAGCAGACAATAATGTAAAAATATGTAGGAAAGTCATGGAGTTTAAACAAGAAAAAAAACATTTAGGTCTTTCTGGCTTCAATTCTATAATTTGGAAGTTTGAGGTCATTATTACCTTTGGCACAAATTTTTTCAGTGGAGTGATGTAGATGGAAAATAGATTATAGGGGTCTACGGAATGAATGGGTAATAAGGAAATAGAAGCAGACAAGGTAGATAACATTTTTTTGTAGAAGCTTGGTGAAAAGGAAGAGAAGTGAAAAAGATAGTGGAGGTGGTGGTAAAAGTGATAGTACAGTTAGAAGGGAGAAATTTTTATAGACCAAAGATAAGAAATCAGTATTAGAGAGTGAAAATTCATTATCCTTATATTATACTGAGTCTATATTGCTGTGCTGCTCTTCAGTCGTTTCACTCTTGTCTGACTCTTCCTGACTCCATTTAGGGTTTTCTTGGCAAAGCTACTGGGGTGGTTTGCAACTTCCTTCTCCTTCTCTACTCCCCTCCAAAAAAGTTTTTGCTTATTTCCTTCTTATTTTTTGTCTTCATTGAGAGTAGTCAGATTGGGATTCAAAATACCTAGGTTTGGTCCTGACCATGGTAGCTACCATATGACCTTAGAAACAATCTCCTAAGCCTCTTTCATTTCAACACAATCAATAGCTATTAAGTACTAACTGTGCCTAATTGCTGGGAATAGAAAGACCCCTCCACAAAAAAAAAAAACAAACAAAAAGCAAAAAACAAAAACCACAATACTTTATTTTCAAGGAGCTCCCATTTCACTGGGAGGAAGGAAACATAAATTTTATATCTATATATATATGTGTATATATATATATGTGTGTGTATATATTTATATACACACACACATAATATACATATATATTATATATATATACATAATATACATATATATATATTATATATATTTTACTATCTGATTTAAGGATAGAGAGAATTGTAAAGCCAGGGTTGGAGGGAGTGGAAGTATGTTATGATCAGAAAAGGCTTCCATGGAGACATAGCAGCTGAACTAAACCTTAAAGGAAGGTAAAGATTCTAAGTGGTAAAAGGAGGGAGGGCTAGGGAAGGGGGATTGCAGTATGGAGACAGGACAGAGAGAAGAGATAACTTGTTCAATGGAAAATGTGCTATTAGGAGATGGAATGTCAAACAGCAAGTAGACACATTTGTAAAGTAATGATAATAAAATATTTTTGGACTCTGTGAAAGGGTTGTCAAACCCAAATGACAGTTAAAAATGTTAAAAAGATCATTATTACAAAAACCAATGTTATTATATTTGAATACTACACTGAAATGATCAGCTTCAGAAGTGGTCTTAGGAAAGATAGGAAGGGGAGGGCTAGGGTCACTTAGAAGAAATTTGGGCCCAAACACAAGCAAAGCATCAAGAGCTAATCTGGAGGAAAACATGATGCTTGTCCCTTGTTACCCGGGGGAGAGGTTCAGTGTATCTTATCCTGGTGATACCCACTTCCTGTCAAATGCACACCTACTCTGACTTTTTTTCTTCACACACCTATAAAATACACATTGCAGTCATGCATTTCTGCTATTTGTAAGCCACTCGATTACAGTTATGTGGCTTGTTTATTTCTATCTTTTAGTCTGTAAAATCAACCCCAGTGAAGGAAAGCCCATTAGAAACCTGCCAGGTCTTATTCTATAACTGCATTCCAAAAAGCTGATGCTGGAAGGATGGTGGTGATGGTGGAGGAGGGGACATGTCTCAAAAACTGAGAAATGTGTGTGTGTGTATGTGTGTGTGTATTTACTTCTCAAAAATCAAGTTTCTCTCTCCAAACCATCTGCCATGTAATCAGATTCTATGGTCATCCCAGACAGACTTAGTCAAATGAAAGTACAGATGGTCGTTCATTACAAAATAACACAGGAGGCTCAGAATAGATGATACATTCGGTCATTTTCGCACATAAAGTCCCTGATTAAGTATGAAAAATGTGAACATTTGTTTATCTTGGAAAAACTGCTATTACTTGTCAGGCATGACCAATTAGGTATTTCTAAACTGTTACCCATATAATTAAGAAAAACAGCCATCTGTAAAGTCAGAAGTTTGCATCTCTCCCTCTCTCTCTCTCTCTCTTTTTCTGATCCACATGTAAATGCAATTTCTCTAATCTGATTTACTTGAAAGACAGTTACCAGGCAGAACACAAGAGCAGATGATTGAAACAGGTCGATTTTATAATTTTCTTAAAAAAAAAACTCCCCTCTCTGACTGTATATCACAGATGTTGTAGATAAAAAGAAAAGCAAACAGCTCCTAAACACTAGAGGTAAATATTCTGGTGATATTTATCTTTTTTTGTAACCTCAATGGTAGATGGATCCAGTCTTCATTGTACTTTGGTGCTTAGCATTAGAAAAGTGGGCACAATGTTCCTGTTAAGAAGGATTTAAAGGTTAAATTCTAGCACAGATGCATGGCTTTACTTTTCCAGGCATCTGTGTTTAAATGAATTTCAGTCTTCCCAAGAGAGTCTATCAGTCAGTTAGAAACTGCTATAGGTTGGTTCTATCTAGATATTCTGAGATGAGGTAGTGTGGAACAATGAATGGAAAGAAAACTAGATTTTGTACCTAGGGACTTTGTTTCAAATCTTGGCTCTACCACTTTACAGCTGCATAAACTTGGGCAAAGCCTCTTCTAAACATCTGGATATCAGTTTCCTCGTATGTTATAAAGTAAGGAGCTTTGACTCATCCTTTAAGTTTCTTTTATGGTTCTAAATTTATAATGCTATTTTCCAATGAAAGTAAGAAGAAGAAACAATAAGGAAATGAAAGTTATTTTGTCAAACATTTACAATATATGAGACACTGAACTAAGCACTGGGGAGACAAAGAAAGACATAAACAGTTCCAGTTTTCCAAAGATTTTACCCATTTTAAAGTAGAGAGAGTCAGGAAGATCTGAGTGCAAGTCATTTCACAGACACTTACGAACCACTTACACTTTACTCCCTTTCAAAAATTCTATGATCAAAGGTCAGGGAAACATCTCTACTTCCTCCCCTCTTTAGCCTTTTCTCAGTAGGGAGAAAAAAAATAGAACAAAGTACATGCGTCAATACTAAATTTTTACCACACTGCTCTCCAATTTTTCCCAGCACTCTTCTATCAAATGGCTAGTCCTTGTCTCAGAAGCTGTAGTCTTTGGCTTTATTAAACACTACATTCGTTTTCTTTTGTATGTTATGAACCTAATCTTTTCCATTGATTGAACTCTCTACTTTTTAACCTGAACCTAATAGTATGATGATTATTGCTTTGTAATATTGTTTAAGATCAAGTACTGCTAAACCCCTATCTTTCCCACTTTTTAATGTAAGAAACTATGAGATGCTTGATATTTTGTTCTTCCTGATACATTCCTGATACAGGCATACCTAATTTTATTGTGCATTGTTTTATTGTGCTTTGAAGATATTATGTTCTTTTACAAATTGAAGGTTTGTGAATACCCTGTGTTGAGCAAGTCTATTGGCACCATTTTTCCAATAGCATGTGCTCACATTGTGTCTCTGTGTCACATTTTGATAGTTCTTGCAATATTTCAATTTTTTATTATATCTGTTATATTGATCAGTGGTAATGGATGTTACTATTATAATTACTGTTTGGGAACACCACAAACAGCACCCATACAAGGGCAAAATTTATGAATAAATGTTGTGTGTCTGACTACTAAACTGAGCAGCCATTCCGATCTCTCTCTCTCTCCTTGGGCTTCCCTATCTGCTGAGACACGACAATATCAAAGAATATTACATAAACTTAGTTGGTAAAGTAGTGGCAAGGTTTCAGAGGATTGATTCCAATTTTGAAAGAAGTTCTACTGTAGGTAAAGTGCTATCAAACAGCAAGGAAGATTCAATTGATGTGGCAAACTTCATTGTTGTCTTATTTTAAGACATTGCCAGACACTCCAAACTTTACCAACCACTACCCTGATTAGTCAGCAGCCATCAACATAGAGGCAAGACCTTCCACCAGCAAAAAGATTACAACTCACTGAAAGCTCAGATAATGATTAGCATTTTTTTGAAATAAAATATTTTTAAATAAAGCACACTTAGTGTACTACAGTATAGTATGAACATAACTTTTTTATGCACTAGGAAGCCAAATAATTCATGGGACTCATTAATTACTTTATTGCAGGAGTCTGGAATCAAATTTGCAATATCTCCAAGGTATGCCTGTATTATTTTCCTAGTTCTATAAAGTAATCCTTTGGCATAATAATTAACAAGTAAATTAAATTACATATTATTATATATTTACCTACCCATGAGCATTAATGTCTCTCCAATTATTTACAAGTGTTGCTATTTGTGTAACTAGTTTCTAGTAAATGTATTCATTCATACAGTTCTTGTTTATTTATTGATAAGTAGAATCCCAAATATTTTGTGCATTCTGACATTATTTTGAATGGTATTTAAGTTTTGATCTCCTAAGTTTTGGTGGTTAAATATAAAAATACTGGTGATTTAATGTGGATTTATTTTGTATCTTGCAATTTTTGCTTGATGGCCAAAAAACATTATGTTATCTGAAAAGAGATCATTTTATTGCTCCTGTGCTTTTGCTTGTGCCCTGAATGTAATTTTCTTGTCTTGGCACTATTGCTGTCACTTATATAATTCCGTGAAATAGTAGTTGTGATAAAGAAAATCCTTGCTTTACCTCTGATCTTTCTGGAAAGGACTCCAGTATATTCTATTACATATAATGTTGGCTCTTGGGTTTAGTTAGAAACAACTCACCATTTTAAGGAAAGGCTTATTTATTCCTATGTTCTTCTCTATGTGTGTATATGTGGTAACAGAAATGGGTACTCTACTTTCTTAAAAAAATTGTGCTCTTATTGATATGTCATGTGATTTTAGTGTTGTTCTTCTTGTTAATTTGGCCTATTTTGTTTGAAGTTTTCCTTGGATGGATTCAACTCTATTTCTAGTATAATTCCTATTTGGTCATACTACCTACTCTTTACGTATGTTGCAGTAGCCTTTTTGCTAACATTTTATTTAAACTTTTTATGTTTATATTCATTAGGGATATTCATCTACACTTTACTTTTTGTGATTTGTCTTTCTTTAGTTTAGCTGTCATGACTATATTTGTATCAAAGAAGAAACTTGGCAGAATCTCCTCTTTTTCTATTTTTACATTTCATGTAATAATGCAATTAATCATTCTTTGAATATTTGATAGAATCCTCTTGTAAATTCTTCTGGTCCTATTTTGTTTTGGTTTTTCTTTTTGGTAATTCACTTATGGCTTGTTCAATTACTTTTTCTGATATTGGATTATATGAGTTCTTTCTTACTTTAATTTATTATTATTATTATTATTATTATTATTATTATTATTATTATTATTATTATTATGAGCTTTAAATGTTCATCTCTTATTTTTAGAATTTCTAGCCTGGTATTTATTTATTTTTTTACCCTATTGGTTTTATGTTGTTTTTTTTATGTTGTTGTTTTTTTTCTTTTGGATTCTACTTATCATGGACTTCATCTCTTGTTGATGAAATTATTGAGAGATGTATGTTTTTTCTTAAAATCTATTTTGGCTACAGCCCATAAATTTTGAAATATTACCTATTGTTGTTATCTTCAAAGAAATTTGATTTTGTTTTTTGTGACTTGTAATTTGACCCATCAATTGCTTAGAACCGTGGTTGATTGATTTTAATATTTTTAATATCCCTTAATTGAATTAAATTGTATTTCATTATAATCAGTAAATATATATATATATTTAAGACTTTCACTTTTCTGCAGTTTTGTGAAGTTTTAAAATTTCCTAGGTATTATTTTTTAAATTACTTTTATTTATATTTTCAAATAGTTCTCAATTGCATGTAAAATTTTTAAGAATCTTTTTTTATTTTGATTTTCAAATTTCTACCCTCCCTCCTCCTTGAAAAGTCAAACAATTTGATTTTGATTATACTTGTGAAGTTATGCAAAATATATTTCCACATTAGCCATGTTGCAAAAGCAGACACAAAGAAAATAAAACAATAAATATTCAGAAATTAAAGGAAAAAAATGATTCAATCTGTATTTAGGGTTCATCAGCTTATCTCTGGAGGTGAAAGATAACATTTTTCATCATGGGTATTTTGAAATTGTGTTGCATCATTGTCAACAGTAGCTAACTGTTGACTATCTTTACGATACTGTTATTTATATGTACAGTGTTCTGGTTCTACTCACTTCACTTTGCATCAGTTCATATGTCTTCTTAGATTTTTTCTGAGATCATCTTGCTCAACATTTCTTATAGCAGACTAGTATTCAATCATTATCATATACAACAACTTGTTCAGTCATTCCCCAATTAGTGGGAATCCCCTCAATTTCCAATTCTTTGCCACCACAAAAGAGCTGCTATCAATATTTTTGTACAAATAGGTCCTCTTCCCTTCTCTTTGATCTCTCTGGGATACAGACCTAGTAGTGGTATTTTTAGATTAAAGGGTATGCGCAATTTTGGGTGTAGTTCCAAACTCTTCTCCAGTATAGATGTACAATTTCACAATTTCACTGACAGTGCATTAGAGTCCCAATTTTCCCACATCCTCTCCAACATTTTAATTTCTCTTATCTGTCATATTAGCCAATCTGATAGGTGTCAGGTGGTATCTCAGAGTTGTCTTAATTCATTTATCTAATCTAGGACCCCATAACCTGCAGCACACCAAAAAATTTTGGGTGGCCTGTGAAAAAAATGTGGAGGAAATGTAGAGGAAAATGTAGAGAAAATACTTTGGCATGCCACAAGTGGCCTACAGGTCACAGGCTGTGCAGGTCTGCTCTAGTCATTAGTGAGTTAGAGCATTTTTAATGTAACTGTTGATAGTTTTAATTTCTTCTTTTGAAAACTGCCTGTTTATATACTTTGACCATTTGTGAACTGGGGAATGGCTTTTCTTTTTATAAATTTGGCTTAGTTCTTTATATATTTGAGAAATGAGGTCTTTATCAAAGGAACTTTCTATAAATTTTTCTCCCAGTTTCCTACTTTCCATCTAATTTTTGCTACATTAGTTTTGTTTGTGCTTTTTATTTTAATGTAATCAAAATTATTTATTTTCCTTCATTTAATCACCCCTGTTTCTTGTTTGGACATAAACTCTTCCCTTATCCATGGATCTGACAGGTGAATTTTTCCACACTCCCCTAATTTACTTGTGATGTCACCCTTTCTGTCTAAATCATCTAACCATTTTAAACTTATCTTGGTATACAGTGAGAGGAAGAGAAGGAGGAGGAGGAGGAAATTGATTAGAGAAAAGGAGTGTGTTAAGTGCAAATGCTTAATGCTCTTTGCAGCCAATACCTCAGTCACAAATACCGATTCTTTTGTTCTTTTGAGCCAATTACAAGGAGAAACAAAATAATGATAATTGTTAGTATTTGTATAGTGCTTTACAATTTGCAAAGTGCCATACATGTTTATCTCATTTAATACTCACAAAGTAAAAGTTGTTTTTGTCTCTGTTTAACAGATGAGAAAACTCAAATGGAGAAAATTTAAATGACTTGTCCAGGGTCACACAGTTAGTAAGTGTCCGAGATAGTACTTGTACTTAAGTCTTTCTGCCTTCACGTTTAGTGCTCATGCTTGTGCCACCTAGCTACTTCAACAGTTAACATTTACATAACACTTGAATGTTTTCATGATCTATCCTCTAAGGTTAAAAGTTGTTTTGAAGCCCTTTACCTACTCTATTCATCCTTTCTCTCTTAGTATTCTATCCTTTTACTGTATTAATTTTAATCTTTTTCTATATAAACTTTTGTATCTTGACAAGTAAGTTAGTTTTGATTTTAATCCTATGTATTTTGTCATTTGATATATTGTATTACATGTTCCTTCTCCTTCATGGTGCTAGCTGTTAAATCAACAGTGATCCTGACTGTGGCTCTTTGGTACTTGAGTTGGATCTTTTTGGTTATTTAAAGTGTATTTACTTGACTTGGAATTTCTGGATTTTGGCTTTGATATTCTGAGGGTTTTTCATTATGATGTTTCTGTCAGAGGTTTCCAGTGTATTCTTTCTATTTTTACTTAGCCCTCTGGCTCAGATAGATCTGAGCAGTATTTCTTCATAATTTCTGAAAATATATATCGAGGTTCTTTTTTCTTTTTGGTCACACCATCCAAGAAGTTCAATAATTCTTGGATTTTTTTTCTCCTTCAGCTGTTTTCTAGGTGCACCAAAGGTGAATGAGCTGTCCTGAAAAGGGCTCAGTGAACCAGAGGTGCTATTCCTTCCTAAAAGAGAAAAATACAAAAGAGTCCTCTACCTAAATAAGCTCACATTCTAAAGAGTGGGTATATCATGTGCACAGATTGCATATACAGAGCGACACAAACTAATTTCAAAAAAGAGAAAGCACTAAACAAGCAATGAGAAATAAAGAATGGAGGATACAACTGACCTATATGTGAAAGGAAGCTGAAATAGAGCTGCAGAGAGTATATATTCCATACCCGGGGGAGACAGAATGTCAATTATAAACATGAGTTAGGGTAGCAGTTGCTTACACATAGATACACGTATCACCAATGTTATCAGACCATATGCAAATTTATTAACCTTTTCCCATCTTTAACTTTGGAATTAACAAATCTAATTAAACCATTCTATGCCCAGAGTCAAATATCTGACTCTAGACAATAGATTTCAGGGGAATGAGGCCATTGTAATTTTTTCCCCTATACATCAGAAGAGAGTACATGTAAGTAATGACAGAATTGGTGGGTGGTTTTACTATATAGACCTTCAAAATAATATGGTTGCTCAAAAGATTTAAGCAACTTTCAATTAGAATCATAGGTGCAATTAAGCAGTGGATTCCAGTTTTTACACTGTATATGTGTAACAAATGTCTCTGATTGGAAGACATGATTAGCTATTTACATCCTCTATTTTACTTGGAGCAAATGAGCTTCATGTCAATAGATGGGGAAAGAGTATCAATTAAGCAATTTAAAAGCTTCAGGTAAAATGGAGGGAAGGTACAGAATAATACATAAATAGAATAAACTATTACTACTTTATTAATTATATGTGTGTGCATGCATACATATATATCTCTGTAAATATATATACATATTTATATACATATTTCTTTAAATAATTGTATGTATTAGTTTGTAGTTTTTATATACTGTTTTTCTCAATCTTTTCCCACATTTTGAAAGGTTTGTGATTGTCAATGATTTAAAAAAATAATGTAAATGACTACTGAAAACAATAAAATCACTCCCTACTGTACATTCAAGTAAGCTTCTTTGGACAGAGATATCACAATGTCACAGTAACTGTTCCAAAAAAGGGGGTTGACAAAATATAGCCCTTGGGTCACATTTGGCCCAAATTCAGTCCACTGTGTTTTGTTTTTTTTTTTTTTACTGCTCAATGAGCTGAATTTTTTTTCATTTTCAAATTGAATAAAACTTTATTAGATTGATGGAACAGATGTGAACCAAGACCTATAACTTGCCAACCTGTCATCCAAAGTAGACACTTATTTTCCTTTAAAATTATGAGATATATTATTATAAAAGTAGAAAATATCAACATAACATGGAGAAACTAACAGAAATTCCATGGTCATGATGATTTGAAATAAAGAGAAGTACTCTTAGAAAATATATTTCTTTTCTATAAACTATGCTTCATTCCTCAAAACATTTGCTGGTATATTTAAACTGTTGTCAATGATTGAGCACCTAAGAATGAAAATCGATGAGCAACATTTTCCTACACTTGCTGTTAAACATTTACACAATCAAGAGAGAATCAAGATGAATGCAATGCAATCATGTCATCTTTTGGAACTCTTTCAGACAATGTATTTGCAAAAGATTGTGAAGAAGAAATACTAGGAACATTAGAGAGCATAGCAATAAATAGAGTCTTCCTTAAAATGACAATTAGCATCTAACTAAAACCTTCAGCAAACATTATATGTAATGGGGATGAGCTAGAAGCATTTCCAATAAGATCAGGGGTGAAACAAGGATGTCCATTATCACCACTTTTGTTTAATATAATACTAGAAATGTTAGCTTTAGCAATAAGAGAAGAGAAACATCACACCTATCAGACTAGCTAACATGACAAAACAGAACAATGATAAATGTTGGAGATGATGTGGGAAAATTGGAACACTAATATATTGTTGGTGGAGTTGTAAAATGATCCAACCATTTTGGAGAGAAATTTGGGGCTATAAATTTGTACATACCCTTTGACCCAGAAATACCACTTCTAGGTCTGTATCCCAAAGAGATCATAAAAATGGGAAAAAGACACACATGTACAAAAATATTTATAGCAGCTCTTTTTGTGGTGGCCAAGAATTGGAAATTGAGGGGATGCCCATCAATTGGGGAATGGCTGAACAAGTTGTGATATATGAATGTAATGGAATGCTATTGTGCTATCAGAAACGATGAGCAAGCAGAATTAATAAAAAACACTTAGAAAGACTTTCATGAACTGATGATGAGTAAAATGAGCAGGACCAGGAGAACATTGTACACTGTAACAGCCAAATCATGGGATTACTGACTTTGACACACTTAGCTGTTCTTAGCAATTCAAGAATCTAAGACATCTCCAAAAGTCTCATGATGGAAAATACTATCCACACTCAGAAAAATAAATATGGAGTCTGAATGCAGATGGAGGCATACTATTTGCTCTCCTTTTCCTTTGTTGTTTTGTTTCATTGCTTCATTCTCATGGCTTCTCCCATTAGTTCTAATTATTTTTTACATCACGACTAATGGGAAAATATGCCTAACATGAATGTATATGTAGAATCTATATCAGATTGTAAGTCATCTTGGATGGGGGGAAGAAGTGTGATAGGGAGAAAATTTAAACCTCAAAATTTTATGGAAGTGAATGATGAAAATTAAAAATAGATAAATTTAAAAAACAAGAGAACAAGAAATTGAAGGTATTAGAATAGACAAAGAAGAAACAAAGCTATCACTCTTTGCAGATGATATGATGATATACTTAGAGAATCTAGAGAATCAAGTAAAAAAAAACTACTTGAAATATTAAAAAATAAACTTTAGCAAAATTGTAGGCTATAAAATAAACCCAGATAAATCATTGGCATTTCTATATATTACTAACAAAGACAAACAGCAAAAGATAGAAAGAGAAATTCCATGTAAAGTTATTGTAGACATTATAAAATATTTAGGGGTGTACCTGCTGGAAAAAACCCAGGAACTATATGAACAGAATTACGAAACACTTTTTACACAAATAAAGTCAGATCTAAATAATTGGAAAAAAACATCAGTTACTCATGGGTAGGCTGAGCTAATATAATAAAAATGACAATTGTGCCTAAGTTAATTTATTCATTCAGTGCCATACTAATCAAACCACCAAAAATTATATGGCTAGAAAAAATAATAACAAGATTCATCTGGAAGAACAAAATATCCAGAATATCAAGGGAATTAATGGAAAGAAATGCTAGGGAAGGTGGCCTAGCCATATCAGATCTTAAACTGTATTATAAATCAACAATCATCAAAACTACTTGGTATTGACTAAGAAATAGTGATGAATCAGTGAAATAGGTTAGGTATGCAAGACACAGTAGTCAATGACTATAGTAATCTTCTGTTTGGTAAACCCAAAGACCCCAGCTTCTGGGATAAGAGATCACTATTTGAAAAAAAAAATGCTGGTAAAACTAGAAAAGAGTATGACAGAAACTAGGCATAAATCAAAATCTTACACCCTATATCAAAATAAATTCAAAATGGGTACACATTTTAGATATAAAGGCTGATACTATAAGCAAACTGGGAGAGCAAGGAATAGTTTACCTGTCAGATTTTTGATGAACACAAGAATTTATGACCAAACAAGAGACAGAGAAAATTATGAAATGCAAAATGGATAATTTTGATCACATTAAATTGAAAAGTTTTTGCACAAACAAAGCTAATGCAACCAAGATTAGGAGGAGGGAAGCAAAAAAAAAAAACTGGGAAAGAATTTTTACAGCCAGTATCTTTGATAAAGGTCTCATTTCTAAAATATATAGAGAATTAAGTCAAATTTATAAGAATACAAGTCATTCCTCAATTGATAAATGGTCAAAGGATGTGAACAGGCAATTTTCAGATGAAGAAATTAAAGCCATCTATAGTCATAAGAAAAAATGCTCTAAATCACTATTGATTAGAGAAATGCAAGTCAAAACAACTTTGAGATACCACATCACACCTATCAGGGTGGCTAACATGACAAAACAGAAAAAAAATAATAAATGTAGGAGAAAATGTGGGAAAATTGGAACATTAATATGTTCTTCGTGGAGCTGTTAACTGATCCAACCATTTTGGAAAGCAATTTGGAGCTATACCCAAAAGGCTATAAAAATGTGCATACCCTTTGACCCAGCAATAGCACTTACATGGCTGTATCCCAAAGAGATCATAAAAATGAGAAAAGGACCCACATGTACAAAAATATTTTTGGCAGCTCTTTCTGTGGTGGCAAAGAATTGGAAATTGAGAGGATGCCCATTAATTGGGGAATGGCTGAACAAGTTGTGGTATATAAATGTAATGGAATACTATTGTGCTATAAGAAATGATGAACAGGTTGACTTCAGAAAAACCTGGAAAGACTTATGTGGTCTGATACTGAGTGAAATGAGCAGAACCAAGAGAAAATTGTACACCGTAACAGCCAAGTTGTGGGATGACTAACTTTGACAGACTTAGCTGTTCTCAGCAATGCAAGGATCTAAGACTTCTAAGATCTAAGATCTTCTAAGATCGAAAAGTCTTATGATGGAAAATACTATCCACATCCAGAGAAAAACTATGGAGTTTGAATGCAGATCGAAGAATACTATTTGTTCTTTGTTTTCTTCTGTTTTGTTTCTTCTTTCTTGCATTTCCTCCTATTGGTTCTAATTCTTTTTTACACCATGACTAATGTGAAAATATGTTTAATAAGAGTATGTATGTAGAGCCTATATCAAATTGCATGCTATCTTGGGGAGGTGGGAGGGGAGTGAGGGGCAAAAATTTGAAACTCAAGTTTATGGAAATGAATGTTGAAAACTAAAAATAAATTAATAAAAAAAGATATATTAGGATATATTCCAATAGATATGTGGTCAAAGGATATAATTACTTTTTGAAAGAAAAAATCCATATGAAAATATTATTCAGACCATTAATAGTAAGAAAAAATAATTTAAACCATGCTGAGGTTTTACTTCATATGCTACAAACTAACAAAGTGACCCCAAAAATGGAAATAGTGCTTGGAGGGGCTGTGGGAAGACAAGCAGCTAATGTGGTGTTGGTTGAGCTACAAATTAGTTCAAAATTCTGGACAACAATTTGGAATTATACCCCATTATTATAACACTTGGGAAAAGTGATTGCACTGTTACCCAAGGATCCAACTACTAGGAATATACCCCCCAAAGGTCAAGTCAAACAGCATTTATTAAGAATGTACCACGTGCCAAAAACTATGCTAAATGTTAGGGATACAAAGCAAAGATAGATGATAGATAGATAGATAGATAGATAGATAGATAGATAGATAGATAGATAGATAGATAGATAGATAGATAGATACATAGATACATAGATACATAGATACATAGATACATGGATAGATAGATACATAGATAGATGAATGAATGAATAAATGAATGACTAAAAGTACAGTACTTAGCCCCAAGAAGCTTACAATATGACAGGGAAGACAAAATGCAAACAATTATGTACACGTAAGATATTTACAGGTTAAGTTGAAGGTAATGTCAGAAGGAAGGCATTGGCATTGAATAGGACGAGGAAAAGTTTTTTGAAGAATGTCGAATTTGAGCTGAGCAACTTGTAGGAAGCCATGAGGAGAAAACAATAAGGAAGAATATTCCAGGCATTGGGGACAGATAGTGAAAAGACACAGACTTGGGAGATGGAGGTTTGTAGGAAAGGAAAAGCATAGATTTCAGTGTTACTCCTTTGCTGAGTATGTAGGGAAGACTAAAGTGTAAGAACACTAGAAAGTTAGAAAGAGATGAGACTTTGAAGGGCTTTGAAGGACAAAGAGAAGATTTTAAATTTGATTCTGGAGATACTATGGAGTAATTAGAATTTATTGAATAGAGAATGACGTCAAATCACTTTGGTAGTTGACTGGAGTGGGGAGGGACTGAAGGCAAGGAAGACAAATAGATGGCTTGCAGTGGTCCAAGTGTAAGGTGATGAGGGCTGGTGCCAGAGTGTCAGTTGTGTGAGTGAAGAGAATGAGACATGTTTGAGAGATGTTGTGAAGGTAGTATAAATAGGTTTTGACAACATATTTTATATGTGGGATGAGAGTGACAAGTCAACGATGACACCTAGGTTGTAAGCCTTGGTGACTCAAGGATGGTTGTACTCCTGACAGTAATAGGAAAGTTTAGAAGAGACAGTTCGGGAAGAAAGACAATGAGTTTAGTTTTGGAAATATTGTGTTTAAGATATCTCTTGGGCATACAGTTTAATATGTCTGGGAGACAATCAGAGATTCAGGAGAGAGATTAGTGATAAATAAATAGATAGATAGATAGATAGATAGATAGATAGATAGATAGATAGATGATAGACAAATGAAGGAATGAATGAATGAAGAATTAAATGAGTAAATAAGTAAATGAATGAATGAATAAATAAAAATAAATAAATAGATAAACAAACAAATAAACAAACAAACAAATAAATAAATAAATAAATGTGAGAATCATCTGCATAGAACTGATAGTTGAACCTTTAGGAACTTGAGATCAGCAAGATAGGAAGAAGAAAAAAGGGCTCAGGAAAGAAACTTGGGGCATATCTGTAATTAGTAGGCATGTTCTGCATAAAGATCATCAAAGGAGACTGAGAAGGAATGATGAGATAGATAGGAGAACTAGAAGAGAGCAGCATCAAAAATAAAACAAAACTGCAAAGTATAATGTATCAAAGGATGAATGAATGAATAAATGGATGAATGAAAGAATGCATGAATGAATGAAACTTGAATTAAATTCATATTATGGATTAAGTGCTTATTATGTACAAAGCACTGTGCTAGCTCAAGCAAATTAAGACAATCATCCTTGTTCCTAAAGAGATTACATTCTATTGAGGGAGACAAGGAAGATTTCAACTGCAAGTTAGATGGAAAAGGTCCAAGGTCCTTTGGTTGTGGCAGCAAAGCAGATCTTAATGCCTCTTTTTTAATATCCTTATTTAATGTAACCATTTCCAGGGCACTTGGGTTCAGGTTTCTGGGCTGCCCCAATCAGGGTCTTAGGGAAGATGGTGGTCAATATAATGATGGTGGTCTGACTTGCCTGGTACATACTTCCTCCCATATCTCTCTTGGTGTGTCTTGCTGCTTCAGCTAGGTAGGGGCTTTTTCGCCCTGCATATTGCAGATGGTTGGCTGTAGGTAGGAATAGTTGTTACTTTATCCCAGGAGTTGCTTCCCCAGGTAATGGCTGTGAGGGTTGGACTGAAAGCAGAAATATTGCTACAGGGCTGGTCACCACTCTTAGGGCTCATGTGCTTCTGCACATGTTGATAGCAGTTGGTCAGTGGATAGGGGTGATTTACAGTATCAAAGGTTGTAGAACGAGGCTCAGCAAAGATGAGGACTGAGAAAGGTCATTAGATTATTGGTAACTTTGGAGAGAGAAATTCACTGTGGAAAGTCCAAGAAGGATGAGAATTGAGAAGTGGACTTACCTTGGCAATTAAGAGATGATTGGTCTATTCAAACTTCTAATCTGTTCCAAAATATTCATAGAGGCAGCTAGATGGTACAGTGGATAGGGCACTGACCCTGGATGCAGGAGGACCTGAGTTCAAATCTGGCCTCAGACACATAACACTTACTAGCTGTATGACCATGGGCAAGTCACTTAACCCCATTGCTTAGCCAAAAAAAAAAAATAATAACAAAATATTCATAGCAGCACTACTGTTGATGTGTATTGACTTGGGGAATGGTCAAGAAAATTATTAGTATATGAATATAATGGAATAATATTGCACAGAAAGGATAAATATGAGGTATTTATAGAAATGGGGGAAGATGTGTATGGGCCAATCCCAAGTGAAATAAGCAGAACCAAAAGATTACTGTACACAATGACTTCAATCACACAAGAAAAAAGATGACTAAAAGGAAGTAAAACTCTAAGTAATTAAAACAATGATAGGTCAGGAAAACAGATAACTAAACATATCTTTCTCAACTTGGACAGAAGTATCAGACTATTCAGGCAAAATATTGCTTGCATCAGTAAACATGGCCACTGAATGAGTTATTCTTCCTTAACTGTTGTTTTATCCCTTTGTTATGAGGGAAGGCTCTGTTCTAGCCTGGGGTTAACAAATGTATAAATGACTGACGGGAAAAAAATCATCAATAAAATATATTTTTAGAAAAGATGTTAGTGTAAGAACAAATGCTGTGAGGTAAATAAGAAGTGTCAAGTTTTTTTTTTTTAATAAAATGTTAACTTGTCGGCACATTTTTTAACATTAAAATAAATTTCAATTTCTCATTCAATAAGTAAGCATTTATTAAATATCTGCTATGTATAACGTACTGTAGTTGACATTTCTTATTTGTTAGGTATCTTTTTAGACCTGCTTGTTCCCCTTTTGAACATTTCATACAAAAAAGGAAAGTGCCCCTAAATAAGAAAGAAATAATATATTATTTCCAGTCTATCTCAATCAATTCCAATCAACTTCTTTGTGTGATTATTGCATATTTTCAAAGTGAAAGTTACAGACTAAAAATATTTCATTTTCTTTCCATTATATTTACAATCAGTTAAACTACTCTTCAGTATAGTTTAGTTAAATGGGTTATTAAACAATGATATTTGATCAAGGAAAAGGGATGATAGCTAAAGAAAAATCATCAGTTAACATGCATATATATATAATTGATTTTTTTCTTTTAAATAGCTTATTATTTTAGAATAGATGTGTGAGATCCATTTCACTGAAGTCCTCCTCCAATGCTACATTGTGGTTTGGAGGTTATCCTCAGTTCCTAAAGGCCACAAAAGTATGGTCCAAGATCTTATAAGTCCTAGCAAGTTGGACAGCCTTCTAGGGCATCACTAGCAATGGACTATGCTTATCATTTGAGGCTCAACCTAATTAAGTCTGGTGACTCTCATAATTTGAGTCTTGGACACAGTAGCAGATATTAGAGGGGTCAAGAGCTTCATCCTTTAAGGGAATGAAGGGATACACATGAAAATATGAGTTTTTGATATATTAAAAAATGTATAAGATTAATCATTCCATCAATATTTTAATTGGATAACATTATGACTTAGATTTCACAAATTGATAGAAGAGTTAAGTGATTTCTTTTAGCTTTGTCAGACCAGGAATAGACATAAGAAATCTCTGGTCATCTTTTTTAGGAGAATTCATTTACCTCCTGCTGTTTCTTTCTTAGGGTTTGATGCATTTTACACTAATACTTCAGTATAGCATTGAAGGATATTTTGCAAATTGCACACTTTTATTTATGAAAGCCAGTTTTGGCAAAACAACACAGAGATACAATATTTTGAAAAATACTGCTTGCAATGCAAAATGCTAATGACACAGAAGGGGCCATGTATAATGTGACTACATACATTATTTTTCCTCCATGTTAGCTTGTCAGATAGCAAGGAGAACTTGGCATAAGTTTTGAGCAAGGGGAAAGTAATTCTCCTTTGACAATGGGAAAATGAAAAATAATCAACATTACTAGGCAATTTGAGTAAAACATCTCTCAAGGCAGTTCTTACATTAAAACTCCTCCATGTTGATCAGGTCAGATTGACGATGCTTCATAAAATAGATAATTAGTAAAGGAAGAGGCTAATGGAAGAAAGGCAAATGTGAATTTTGCTGACTGGGTCTGGGACAAGCTGATGAGAAAGTGAGAAGTGAGCCTTCTCTCTCACAGCAGTTCTGTCACAGCATTGGGGAAATTAAACCTGGTAAAACATGCTAAACAGACAGGAATGAACTTGGTGAAAGCTCTTCCTACCTGCCAAGGGAACCCAGGGCTCCTGATAACAAAATGGTGTCTAAATGGAAAAGATTACAAGTTCAGTGTAAGTAACCAGTATGATAATGGCAGCTAAGCAAACCTGAAGAAAACTGCCTGCATGAAGAGAAGCATGATGTCCCAGAGGGCATAGTTCAGATGCCATATGCCTTAATCAGACAACATCTGGAATTAGTGCATTCAGTTTCTGGAACTACATTTTAAGAACATCGATAAACTAGAGAGAATGAGTCAGGGCAGTGGTGGGGAGGAACCCAGAGGGTATTCATGAAACCAGCTATAGATCCTTCTCTCTAAGGATCATTTGAAGAAACTGCAACTGTTTAATACAGAAAAGAGAAGATAATTGGGCATTTTGGTGCAGGCTTCAAGTATCTGAAGGGCTCTCCCATGCAACAAAGATTAGACTTGTTCAGCTTAGCTTCACATCCTAGCTATGTAAACCTAGGCAAGTCACTAAATCTCTCCGTTTCTTTATCTGCTAAATGGGGATAATAGCACCTACTTCTTATGGTTTTTGTGAGGAACAAATGAGAGAATATATGTAAAGTACTTTGCAAATTTCAGAGCCTTATATAAATGTCAGTTACAACAAAGATGACAAGGACAAATATGACTACTCTTATGACTAGAAACTAATAGCTAGAGAGGGCAGAACTAAAAGCAACAACTAGAAATTTCAAAGAAAAAAACTGAGTTTGACACGAATTGAAAAAAAAAACATAAAACTTCTAAACAACTAGAACTATCTAAAAATAGAAGTTACCGCAAGAAGTAATGGGTTCCCCCACACTGGAAGGCTTCATGGAAAGATTGGATGACCATTTATCTGGAATACAATAAAGGAGTTTCTTGTTCTGGAATGGATTGGAGTAGAAAGTCCCTGCTATCCTTCCCCATTCTTAGATGCTATGGTTCTCTAATGTGTAGTTCTGAATCAACAGAAGTTGTTTCGCGCTATAATAAGAACTAGTTGCTGGAATTAGTCAGGAAAGACTTTGGCCCAAGTCCCTCCACTGAAACTTGCTATAATAGTTATGTGCCAATAGTTATGTGACAGTGGGAAGTTGCTTAAGTCACTTAGTCACATGTGCCTCTTTGTGACTTTCAGTTTTCTCATCTCTAAAACATGGAGTACAATTTTAATAGCTACCTACTGCACAGGTTTATTTTAAACTTCAGATGAGATACTCTATGGAAAATATTTTGTAATCTTTATAGTAATAAAACTTTTAAAAATCATTAATCCTTATTGTTCACAATGCTATAATATCTCATAGTAGGGTAGCTGTTTGAATTATTAAAATTTCAAATAACTTGCATTTTTTTCTTAAGGAAAATTAATTAGAAAATTAGTACTGTACTACATCAAGCAGCAGACTTATAATCAAGTGAAAAATCACGCATGTATTTAACCACGCAGTAAACTTCCTGCATATTCAATTTGTATAGGCCACGTTTAAGCGAAGATAGACAAGGTAAGCAGATGACTTGCCAGGGGCTTTTAAGCTCCAAGACATATATGGATAACTAGTTTTTCTTTACTTGCCTTTAAGTCTTCATTGAATGTTTTATACTAATATAATCTTTAGTTACGTTACAGGCTCCCATGGCATAAAAAAATCTGTCTTATTTGGGTGAGATGCCTGTCATACCATTTCTAGGTCAAATTTATACCGAGAAACTTAGAAAATCTCCTAATTTTAGTGACATCAATCAATGACACTAAGATTAAGGAGGACTGGAAAAGGCATCTTGAGGAGGCAAGAATTTAGCTGAGAGTTGAAGGAGGCCAAAGAAGCCAGGAGGCAGAAATAAGGCAGGAGAGAATTCCCAGAATGGGGACAGCCAGTGACAATTCCTAGAGTTGGGAAGTAGAGTGTTGTCATGTTTGAAATTTAACAAAAAGGTAAACTGAGGCCATTTTCTGAGCAAGATAACAGTTATTAACAGGGGCATGTTGCCTGCCAATAAATGGATTGCCTTCATTTATGCCAAAGAACCTGAACAGATGGACAGCTCCTCTTTAAAGGTTTTGGGGCTATAGAACAAAGAACAGAACAGGTACATGACATCATGGGATTGAGGGCAACATAATTGGTTACAGAACTGAGGTATAGGTTATAATATAATTGATTGAAAGTTTGGTAATGGGGGCTACCAACAGCCCCCACTTCTCTCATAAAACAAAGAAATACATATTGTCTGAGTCCAGGTGTGAGATAGGCTAGACATTTAGACAGCAAATCAGACATCCTTAAAGGATAGGTTGGTAGTGTAAAAATATCACACCAGACTGCCTTGTGTTCACACACATCCCCCAAGTTCAATTAAATTCCTTGAGGCACAAATAAATCAGTGATTAGCAGGAGAACTGGATTTTTAAAAATTAACCCATTACGGGCCATCTGAATCTCTGAACCAAGTTCAGAAACAGAACCATGACTAAAGTAGTTATATGACAAAATCAATTACAGGACAAAATAAATTACTTGTAAATTGGATCAATAAGAAAATGATACAGAATTGATTT
Organism: Vombatus ursinus; assembly: GCF_900497805.2. Classification (NCBI taxonomy): domain Eukaryota; kingdom Metazoa; phylum Chordata; class Mammalia; order Diprotodontia; family Vombatidae; genus Vombatus; species Vombatus ursinus. The sequence goes on along the minus strand of NW_020951957.1, from coordinate 3,416,449 downwards.
TAATCTTCTCAGTGTGCAGGGGGAAGTACAGCAAGGAGTCCAGTGTCACTGGATAATAGAGTACTTGCTGGGGCATAAAATGTAAAAAAGACTGAGAACTTAGTCACTTGAAGTCATTCTTAAAACAATATTGTTGTTTCTGTTCTTTTGGTTCTGCTTACTTCACTCTCCACCACTTCGTGCAAGTCTTCATGCCAGGAAGAACTTTAAAAGCCAATCAGGGAATTACATATTTGATTCAGAAAGTAATAAGGAGCCACTGGTGTATATTGGGTATGTTTTAAGGAAGAAGGAGTGACGTGGTCAGACCTGTGTTTTAGGAATATTACTTTGATGGCTGATTGGAGGATGAACTCTAGTGGGGTGAGACAGAAATCAAAGAGAACAACTAGAAGGCTCTTGAAAGGGTCCAGGCATGAGAGGAGGATGACCTGTACCTTGATGGTGGTGATGTCAGAGGTGAAAAAGGGCTATATATGAGAAAATTTTGTCTTCACCCTAATTCCACAGCCAATGGTTCCAATGCTCCAAAATGAAGGGAAAGAGAAAAGTTTTTTCCAAGTAAGAGACACCCACGTTGATGGGCCCCTGATGTTGACATACTATGTCCTACTGAGGTACAAGTGACCTTGAGTTCGATTAAATTTAGAAATCATTTATTAAGTATCTACCATGTGTCAGACACTGGAGAGTCAGAAAAAAAAATACAGTCTATACCCTCAAGGATTTTACATTCTGTTAGGAGCAGGGGCGTGGATAGAGAAGTAAATACACACACAATAACTTTAGGTGCAGGGCAAGGATAACAGGTAAGATTGAAGTCTATACCAATGTATCCCAGGCTCTGGCAGGCCTTGCCAAGCTGGCAAGATGCTGAATCTCAACTCAGTGAGATCTAGAGATCAGTCTAATTAATTTTGGAAAACTTTCCATTTGTTGTGCCACAGAATATGATGAATTTTCTGCCACAGTAGCTCCCAAAATGCATGGAGCTGTGTTGAGAACCTCCAACCTAACTAAATCAGAGAAGTTTGAATATCTTTTTTCAGACATGTTTTTTTTTCCTTTGGTTAGGAAATGGGGTTAAGTGACTTGCCCAGGGTCACACAGCTCATAATTGTTATGTGGCTGGATTTGAACTCAGGTCCTCCTGAATCCAGGGTCAGTGCTCTATCCATTGTGCCACCTAGCTGCCACTTGAATATTTTTTTTAAGGAATATATGTGTCCTTAAAATGGAAGTGCAATATAGTAAAAAAAAAAAAAAAAAGAAAGAAAAAAAAGAAAAAGAAAAGAAAAGAAAAAGAAAGAAATACTTATCAGATAGGGACTTTAACTTATTTTAAGGGCTAACTGAAAGAAGTTATGAAAGAAAAAAAATAGAAGCCAAAATTGACAGTTTCAGAAAGATAGACCGCTCTTCTCCCATGTGATAATCATTCATGCCTCAGAAGGGCTTATGTGAAGTGAATATTCAGTTATGGGCCAATTGGACAGCTGGAGTTGCAAAGATCAAAATCTGTAAAAAAAAAAAAAAAACAGGACTCATTCCCAAGCAAGGACTCATTCTTCCCTTAATAGGGAACACATTTTAAAAAAGTATCAAATGAACATTTACTTAGCAACAAGAAGAATATAAAATATATGCGTATGTATATATGTATAAATATGTACATATATGTGTATATATAAATGGATAGATGATCTATATATGAATACATATAATTGAGCATATTTCATTTAGAATTTGAGATACCCTTTGAGATATATGTTTATAGAGATATCTAGATATGTATATACACACATACATTTACACACACACATATATATACATATACATACACACATATAGAATATAATAAATTGTTAGATAGTGACATAAATACTCCTTAGCAGTACTATCATGGCTATGTTGCATCAGAGCCATTAACAAAGATAATGGACTCAATTCCAAGAAAGGCTGCTCTTCTGTGATTTCTCTTACTTTTCTGTCCATGAGAAATTTCCTTCTTTGGCTCATGGGAACCAAAATTTTATATTTGGACATTTTGTCTCCATTGAAATGCATACAGGAGAGGATTATGGGAAGATGGCAGAACAGTTCAGAAAATTTTTGGCTCTCCAAATTTCCTCCACAAGAAAAGACAGAATATCACCTCAGAGCAGCAGAAATAAACACAGGGTAAAGCAGTTGTCCTCCTAATCACTGCAGGTACTTTTCGTTCCCTGAGGTTTACTTACTCCCTTCCCTCTACACCCCTGAATCCTTCTTCATGGAGGTTTCAGGGAAAAGTTAGAACAGCTAAAACCCAGCAGATTCTGGAAGTTTTGTGATCAATCATTAAGGAGTGTTTCAAAATTCTGTACAACCTGGTCACTCCCTTCCCTTGAGTCAAGAGGGTATCTGATAACCCCTCTCATAGGAGAAGAGAATTTCACCCTTTCTCCCCCACCTTTGATTTTGCCCTCCCCCACCTGGGGAAAGGAAAGGGGGGGAGGGGCAGCAGCTACTGTGTGGGCCCCACTGGCTATGGCCTTGGGCCCTAGGGCAACCTTTGCCTGGAAGCATCACCCAGGTTCAGCACATCCTGCTCAAGGTAAAGAAGCTGGCCTCTGAACTTGGGTAAACATGCTCTTTTAAAGTTGTAGTTATAACTGTTAATGAAGAGACGTTGATTCTCTGTGTAAAGTAATTTGGAAATGCATTTAACAAAACTGAAGTCACCTGATTGATAGTGGGTTTGTTTCAAGTTTCAAATTGATGAAGTTTTTGTATCAGTTACATCAAGCAACTTTTCATAATTTGGTTACTTCTAAAATTGTTGGTTATTGGTTTAATGTGTAAACTTGCAAAAAGCTTGTTTGGGTAATGACTTGCTGAGAATTTGCAAGTGTATAAAAACCTCCATTGGCTTTTTACACCAGGACAAATTTAAATTTGAGATGTAAAGCCTGGAAAAGTTTTTCCTAAGCTATGATTAGTGAAACTTGCTGCGTGAGGTAAAAGCTCATAAGACTTTATTTTGAGTTGTCTGATGGATCATAATAATCTATCGATAATCAACAATCCACCATCTGAGAGAAATGCCACAAACTACTCAGAAAATGTAATACTGGTGAGAAGTCAGCACTGGGAAAACCTAAGAGGACAATTTTAGCCTCAGTCTAAGATGGGATCCTCCTGGCTCAGTTTCCCCATTATGTTCCTTTGAAAAAGAATGTTACCTACCTGGCTATTCCTGAGTCTGGCTATGAAGTGGATTTGAAGTGGAAAACTGAATTATCTGCATCCAAACAGATCTAAGGATGTTTTATCTTGTCATATCTGGGCCCTGTAGTCTTTTCTGTCAGATTTGTGTCTTTCAGATACAGGCTATTCACCTACAATTGATAACAAACAGCAGATACCAGCCAATGTCCCCTTATCATTCCCTGGATGCAGCCTGTACTTGGTTCCAATCAACCTCCTCTTTAGGAACCCCTTGAGGCAAGGACAGCTCTATGTCCCTTGCCAGCAGGAAGCAGTTTCAGAAGCCAAGACCTTTGTCCTTTACCTTAAAAGAATTTGGGTCCCATTTGTTTGGGAGGGGGATGATGGGGTTAGGATCTGGACCCCAGAAACAAAAAATCCCTGGACTTTCCCACATGGCCAACTCCCTGGCTTTCCACTGAGGCTATAATCCCATCAACTGGCCTTTCATTGAGCTACACCCAATCTCCCAATTCTATGTTACCCTTAACCTAGGGTAGCCCTCCATTGTCTTACCTCCCTATGGCCCCAACCATTTCCCACCCTTAATCCTAGGTAGGCTCCATTCTCCCTTGGCCAGGAGGTCCAGGTCCCAGGAGTTCTGTTCACACCAGCTTACTGGCCACTCCCAACCAGATCCTCCTTAGACTCCTCCTCCAGTCACTCCAAACTACTTGGCCACTCCTAGATCCCTCCACATCTTTCTATATATAAGGCTCATCTTGTCTCCATTAAAGTGCTCAGATTCTTACAATCTAACCACTGCTTACATTCTTACAATCTAGCCGCAGCTCAGATTCTTACAATCTAGCCAATAGCTCACTAATATTCAGACTCCTTAAGAGTCTGCCCAATATGACAGATGTTCTAATAAATCTTGTCTTTGGCTGGAAAAAAAAAGACATTTAATGAACTGAAAGACTTTCAGATTTTTGTGATAAAACCCCCAGAACTTAAGGGGAAATTTGACATATAACATCCAGGAGAAATATAAGGTAAACATTAAAGACCAATTATAAGGGACTCAATAAGGTCAAATTGTTTACTTTGTATATGTGAAAATGTTAGCAGTATTATTGTGATTGTCATCATTATTTGGGTATTATGGGGTAATTCTTAAAAAAAATAAAACTGTGTGGGGAGAGATAAGAAGAAGTAATTATCTCATACAAATGAGGCATAAAATGAAAAACTGATAGAGAAGAAGTTAGTAGGAGGGAGTATGTGTAGTGCTGGAACCTTAATTTCATTGGGAATGGGTTAAAGAGGGATATATAGATATAGATATATGTGTGTATGTATGTTTATATATGCATATATGTGTGTATATGCATTTATAAAAGTCTTCTAAATTCAGAAAGAAATATGAAGGCAAGGGGGATAGAGTGGGGAGAGAGGATAAGAGAAGGACTTTTTGAGGGGTGGGTAGGTTAAAGGATAGGAGGGCAAAGTAGTGGGTAAAATAGGATGAGAAGGATAGTGAGGAAAAATAAGAAGGAGGAAAATACACAAGTTAATTGTAGCTTAAAATTTGAATGGGACAAATTTACTCACAAAAATCGATAGCAGATTAAAAATTTGAATTAAACAATATGTTGCTTTCAGGAACCATTATAACAATGAGAGATACACATAAAGATAAAATAAAGGGCAGGAGTAGAATTTATTATATAAAAAAGCAGGGATAGTAATCATGATTTTAGACAAAAATAAAATTAAAAAAAAGTTTAATCAAACTGAAAAATAGAGAAACTACATTGTGTCAGAAATATTATTCAGTATTGTTTTAAATCATTTAAAATAACTATACAGTATAAAATACCTGAGCATATAATTGCCAAAACAGACACAGAATTATATGAGCAAAAACATAAAACATTTTTTAAACAAATAAACTCAGATCTAAATAATTGAAGTAATATTTATTGTTCATAGGTAGGTAAAACCAACATAATTTTTATGACAATTTTACCTAAATAATCTCTTCAGTGTTATCCCAATTGAATTACTAAAAGATTTTTACTGATTTTTACTGTTATATAATAACAAAGTTTATTTGAAGAGTAAAAGATCAGGAACTTCAAAGAAACCAGGAAAAAAAAGATGTAAAGCAAGTAAATTCAGCAATATTAGACCTTCAACTACATTAAGGGAAGGCATTGTCAAAATATAAAAAAGGATATTTTTGATTATTTTAAATTAAAACTTTCTTGTATAAATAAAACATATGTAGCCAAGAATAGAAACAATGCATGAAAATCAGGTAAAAACTTTCAGAGACAATCTCTCACATAGGATGTAATTGGGTTGGAATACTGCTTTGGTGTAGGAAATAATGAGCTGGTTGATGTAAAAACATAGAAAGACTTGGACCTATGAAGGAAGATGCTATCCATCTTCAGAGAACAAATGACAGGTGAAAATAAACATAGTACAGTTTTACATATATGTGTAAGAGTGTATATGTGTATATATGTATATATTTATAGATATGTGTGTATGTGTATGTATATATAAATAAATATATATATATATGTATATATATATATCATGCTTAATTGTAGTCTTCTTTTGGGGTAAGGGGAAGAGGAAAAAAAATTAAGTAAAAAGTGCACAGCAGAGAACAAAAGAAAGCCAACAAGGAAAAAAAGAAAAGCTGGGTAGCTTTGAAAACAATGTGTAGTATTTATTATATAGGGAATGAAAATTTATTGTTTTATATTCCATCCTTTCTTATGGTCTGCTGTGTACATGGCAATTTTTTTTCTTTTATCATTGTGTATTTAAGTTTAAAATTAAAAATATTAAAAATAAATAAAATGCATATAATTCTGGGAGGAGGTTCTCATTAACCCCATCTGTCATTTATACTCCAATTCGAATTAATCCCCACCCCCTTGCAGTACAAGCTGTTTTTGATGGTGGAAAAGGTTGAAGTGATGATCACCTTCCTATTAATAGGGATGCACTCCTCCCTTTTTCCTTATCTTAAAAATTAAATCAGAATATTAATACTTCTAGCACCAAACTCTAGATCTTACATCAGTTTAATGGCCTATGACAAGTACTTCAATAAACACCAACCTTCCCATAACAACAATGGTCCACGTTTTCTTTCTTTTTTAATATTTTATTTTTTCAATGACATATAAAAATTTTTTGACATTAATTTGTCCATATTTTCTTTTTAAAAATTTTTATTTTTCCTAATTACATATAAAATAATTTTAACAATTTTGCAAAATTTTGAATTCTAAATTCTCTCCTCTCTCCTCCACCCTCATTGAGAAGACAAGCAATTTCATATAGGTAATACATGTTCAGTCATGCAAAACATATTTGCATATTTGTCATGTTGTGAAAGAAAACACACTCGCCCCCCCAAAAAAGAAAAAGAAATAAAGTTTAGAGAAAGTATCCTTTGATCTGCATGCAGACTCCATTAATTCTTTCCCTAGAGGTCAATAGCATTTTTCATCGTAAGTCCTTCAGAATTGTTTTGGATAATTGCATTGTTAAGAATAGCTAAGTTAATCACAGTTGATCATTGTACAATATTGCCATTGCTGTGTACACTGTTCCCCTGGTTCTGCTCACTACACTTTGCAGGTTTTTTATGAAAGCATTCTGTTCATCATTTCTTATAGCACAATAGTATTCCATCACTATCATATAGTATAACTTGTTCAGTGCCCCAATCATTGCCTATTCCCCAGTTGATCCCCCTTTCCTGTTTACCTTTTTATGATTCCCTTCAGTCTTGCATTTGGAAGTCAAATGTTCTATTCAGTTCTGGTCTTTTTTTTTTTTTTTTTTAAATCAGGAATGCTTGAAAGTCCCCTATTTCATTGAATATCCATTTCCCTCCAAAGTATTATACTCAATTTTGCTTGGTAGGTGATTCTTGTAATTCTAGGTCCTGTGCCTTCTGGAATATCATATTCCAAGCCCTCTGATCCTTTAAACTGTAGAAACTAATAAATCTTGTGTTATCCTTGTGGCTCCACAATGTTAGAATTGTTTCTTTCCGACTGCTTGAAATAATTTCTCCTTTGTCTGGGAGCTCTGGAATTTGGCTATAATATTCCTGGGAGTTTTCATTTTGGGATCTCTTTCAGGAAGTGATTGGTGGATTCTTCCCATTTCTATTTTACCCTCTGATTCTAGAATATCAGGGAAGTTTTTCTTGATAATTTCTTGAAAGATGATGCATAGATTTTTTTTTTTTGTAATCATGGCTTTCAGACAGCAATTTTTAAATTGTCTTTCCTGGACATATTTTCCAAGTCAGTTGTTTTTCTAATGTGATACTTCACATTGTATTATTTTTTTATTATTATTCTTTTGGTTTGGTTTTATTGTTTCTTGATGTTTCCTAGAATCATTATCTTGCATTTGCTCAATTCTAATTTTTAAGGAATTTTTTTCTTTAGTGAGGTTTTATACCTCTGTTTCCATTTGGTCAATTCTAATTTTCAAGGCATTCTTTTCATTAGATTTTTGAACCTCTTTTTACCATTTGACCTAGTCTGTTTTTAAGGTATTATTTTCTTCACTCTTTTTTTTTGTGTGGGTGTGCCTCTTTTACCAGGCTATTGACAATATTTTCATGATTTTCTTGCATCATTCTCATTTCTTGTCCTAATTTTTCCTCTACCTCTCTTACATGATTTTAAAAATCCTTTTTGAGCTCTTCCATGGCCTAAGGCCAATTCATATTTTTCTTTGAGGCTCTGGATGTAGGAGTTTTGACTTTGCTGTCTTCTTCTGAGTGTGTATTTTGATATTCCTTGTCACCACAGTAATTTTCTATAGTGTGAATTTTTTTCTGTCATTTGCTCATTTTTCCAGTTTATATCTTGACTTTTCACTCTTTGCTAAGTGGGGCTCTGCTTTGAGGGTGGAGGGTGAACTGTCCCAAATTTCAGGAGTTTTGTGCAGCTGTTTTCAGATATACTTCTAGAGATCTGTAAGTTTTCAGTTTTTCCAAGGTGATATGCTCCAAGTAGAGGTGTGTTTACTGTTCTCCTGGCCTGTGCTCTGGTATGTGAAAGAACACAAGCAGTCTTTTCTACCCTTGAACTGTGATGAGGGTTCCGCTATAGTGGGGCCCCAAGCACTGGTGTGCTAGTGCTCCTCATCACCTGGGACTTTTACCTGCACCCCAAGCCTGCAACCTGCATATGAGAATGGGCAAAACAGCAGAATCCTGCCCCAAGTGACAGTCATGAGACCCCTGTAATCTCCTTCTGACCAGCTATTCAACCACTTTACCCTCTGTGCACTGAGAGTTCCATAAACAACTGCTGCAGCTGCTGATTCAGTCACTCCCAAGGCCTGTTCTTGGTTTATCTATGTCAAGGCCTGTCTATGCTGGTGGGACCTGCACTGGATTCTCACCCCTGTGTAACAGACCTTTCCTATTGACCTTCTTTGTTGTCTTGGCCTGGAAAACTGTTTCACCCTGTCCTTTTGTGGGTTCTGCTACTCCAGAATTTGTTTTAGAGCATTATTTAAAGGACTTTGAAGGGGTTTGGGGGAAAGCTCAGGTAAGTCCCTGACTTTTCTTTGCCATCTTGGCTCCACCCCCATCTTGTTATTGTTAATAGAAATATAAGAGTTTCCTTTCTCATTTCCCAATCTATGCTCAGTAGTCAAATTTCCAATTTCAGCTCCGCCTGAGGAAAAAGGTAAATAGTCACTGGTTACCCAAAATAATACTTAGGATTGATATTTTTTGAGCTTTAAAATTTGCAGTTTTATATACATACATACATACATACATATATATATATATATATACACACATATAGTATCTCATTTGAACCATTCAATGGCCTTGTGAAATCTATACTATAGACATTATTGTTCCCAGTTTGTAGTTGAGAAAATTGAGGCTCAGAGGAATTAAATGACTTGCCCATGGTCACATAACTACTAAGCTTCACAGGTAGTATTTGAATCAGTCTCTCCTGACTTCAAGTGTTATACTCTATCATATGTTACATTGCTTCTAGTTTGAATTCATAAAGCATTCATTCTCTAAAAAGTTCATAGTGTGGTTTTGGTTTCCCACCCCTCAAAATATACAAGGTCACAAAAAAACTCAAAGGTGAAGAACTATTTGACTCTTAGTGTGATTTGTATTCTTTCCTCTTAAGAATAATTTAGGTCAAAGGGAAAGTTTCCTTCAGTGAAAATGAACAAGTATGACTGACGTAGTCAATTGTCTTCTGTGAATCTGGAGGGAAAGTAGCATGAGCAATTGCTTTTCATGCCTGTCTTCTACTATTAGATAAAACCACATTAGATGAGATGTCATATGGGAAGTATTTGGGCTTTTAGGAAGATGATCATGAAGTCCATTATGAAACTGGGAGAGTTGATGGCTGGAGTGGCTTGATGTCATTTACTAATTGAAAATTATCAAATTTTTGTATCTATAGCTGATTTCCATGAGTGACATATTTAAGCAGACTGAAGGTTTTTTTTTAATAAAAATAACCACAGAGCATGAGGTTTTTAAAATGTTTTCCATATTAAGTGATGGCAATGGTATTTACCTGTCATTGTGCATTTTCAAAACCACAAGTCTATGTGTGTGTGCCCATGTCTGAACAAAATGCAGACTAGCAAGAAGTTGGTATGTTATTTATTGTTGTAAAATTTGCCGATACGCATTTATCTTGGTATTTCCTGCACCTAATGCACCGTTTTTCCTCTTTAGCATTTAAAATCTATCTCATTCACACATTCTGTAGCTTCATAAATTTGCATAACTAATGACCTTCTCACATTCTGTGAGTGGAAAATGTTTCCTTGCCTATATGGTTACCTGCTTCAAAATGAAATTCAGAAAAGTAGATAAGACTTAAAAATGAGGCAAGGTAGTTAAACAATAAATGGACATTTGATATAGGTAGCTGATTACTCCCTATCTACAATTTTTTCCCCACCTCTTTCCTTTCTCTCCCTTGTCTTTTATTGATGCCCTTTGTCTTTATGTCACAATTATTTCAAATACCTCTCCCCATCATATCCTCTTTTGTAAGAAAGAAAAACAATTAAGCAAAAACACCTCTTGTAATCAATTTTTACAGTATTCTGCCCCATTCCCTATTGTTGTCTCTACCTTGGAAGGGAAGGTAGGCTTTATTTTCTATTTTCTGTTACCTTCATTGTTATTTCAGTTACTCAGATTTCAAATTTGATTGAGTAATGTTTTCATTCAAATGTTGTACTTATGGCCTATAATATTTTTTGCTTGATTCCACTTAGATGACTTTATTGTTGTTCATAGAAAACCCACCCTGTTAGTTTGGATTCCTTATGTTAATCCTTTTTTACTACATAGTAATATTCTATTGCATTGATATGCCAAAAGTGGTTCTTTTTTTCCTTTAGTCACTTTCCAGTCTATGGGCACATGTTTTTGGTATGGTTTTTGCTCTCCCAAAGAGTTGCTATGAAAGTTTTTGTGTATGTTGGACTTTAATTTCTAGAATGAGTACTCTTTGATATTGCTACCTTACCTGACTGCTGCAGCTAGCATGGTTAAGGGGAAACTTTGCTTTACTCTGTACTAGGAAAAACTCTACTCTTTTTACATTGTAAATAATGTTTACTTTTGGTTTTCAATTTATTTTTTGATCATATTAACAAAGGTTCCTTTGGTGCTTCATTCATTCATTCATACATTCAATAAACAGTTATTAAGCCCCTCCTCTGTACCATGTCCTATGCTAAGTACTACAGATAGAAAAAGAGGCAAAAGACAGTCCCTACCCTCAAAGAGCTTACAGTCTAATGGGAGAGATAACATGAAAATAATTACATACAAACAAGCTATATACAAGATAAATAGGAAATAATTAAAAGAAGGAAAGCAATGGAAATAAGAATGGCTGGGGAAGGCTTCTTGTAGAGGGTAGAATTTTAGTTGGGACTCAAAGGAAGCCAGAGAGGTCAATAAGGAGTGGAGGTGGGAGAGAATTCTAGGCAAAAGTAACAGCCAGAGAAAATGCACAGAGCTGAGAGATGAAGTGTCTTATTCGAGGAACAGCTAGGATGCTAGTATCATTGGATCAAAGAATATATGTTGGGGTAGGTAGGATGGGACTAGGTTATAAAGGAGCATTTTGTATTTGCTTCTGGAGACAATAGGGAGCCACTGGAGGCTATTTAGTAGGAAGGATGACTTGATCAGACTTGAGTTTTAGGAAAATCACTTCAGTGGCTGAATCTAATGGATTGTAGTGGGGAGATACTTGAGGTAGTACACCCCACCAGCAGACTTTTGCAGTAATCAATACATGAGATGATGAGCACTTGCATCAGAGTTCTGGACATGCCAGAGTAGAGAAAGGGTCATAATAGAGAGAGATTGCAAATATGAAATTGACAAGTCTTGGTAATAGCTTGGATATGGGGGGTAGGAGAAATCCAAGATGTATTCTAGATTGTGAGCCTGAAAGACTGGGAGGGTGATGGCCTCTATAGTAAAAGAGAAGGTCAGGGGAAGGAATGGGTTTTGTGGAAAGATAATGAGTTCTGTTCTGGACATATTGAGATTAAGATGTCTACTAGACATCCAGTTTGAGATATCTGAAAAGCAGTTGGAGATGTAGGACTAGAGGTGAACAGAGAGGTTAGGGCAGGATAGTTAGATTTGAGAATCATCAGCATAGAGATGATAATTAAATCCATGTCTGCTGATGAGATCAACAAGCAAACTAATATAGAGGGAGAAGAGAAGAGGACTTAGGACAGAACCCAGAAGGATACTTAAGGTTAGAGAGCATGATCTAGAGGAAGATTCAGCAAAGGTGAAAGAAAAGGAATGTTTAGATAGGTAGGAGGAGGAATAGGGGAGAGTCATATCTTGAAAACCTAGAAAGAAGAGAGTATCAAGGAGGAGAGAGTGATCAACAATGTCAAAGGCTGCAAAAACATCAAAGAGAATGAGGCCTGAGGTCATTGGATTCAGCAAGTAGGAGATCACTGATAATGTCCAGTGAGAGCAGTTTCAGTGAATGATTAGGTTAGAAGAGAGATTTCAAGAAGTTAAGAAGAGAGTGAGAGGAAAGAAAGTAGAGGGACCTAGACAGCTTTTTGAGGAGCTTAGCTACAAAGGGCAAAAGATAAATAAGACCATAGTTAGTAGAGATGGAGGGATCAAGTTAGGGTTTTATTTATTTTAATTTATTTATTTTACAATAAAGGAGACATGGGCACGTTTGTAAGCAGTAGGAACTGAACATTTACAGAGGGTGATATTGAAAATAAGTAAGTGGTGATGACAGTCGAGGCAATATGTCAGGGGATATGATATGGAATGGGATCTCTTGAACAGGTAGAGTGGTCAGCTTTGGCAAGGAGTAAGGCCACTTCATTATGTGAAACTGGGCTGAAGGAGGTAAAAGGGGCAGAAGGCACCTGAGTTACATGAGATGAGGATGAGGAGACAAGGTCAGTTCATGGGAAATGGTCTTACTTTTTTTTTCCCTAAAAAATGAGGTAAGGTTCTCAGCTGAGAGAGTGGGAAGGGGAAAGCCATGGAAGATTTGAGGACGGATGTGGAGAGTGGGACAGTGAGTTGATAAGAAAGGTATAGGATTGCCTAGAAGCAGTTAAGGTTGTTTAACAAAAATGTGTATTGGACAAAATGGTAGTGTGATTTATTCTATTTTCATTCAGCTGCACAGGAACAAAGACTTAAGGTTTTGAATATAAGTGAATGCTATGAAAAAAAAAAGATTTAAACTTACAACAAAGAATAAGTTTCCAAGAAAGACTGAGTAGAATTCTGCAGGGGAAAAGCAGATCTTTAGAATAGCTCACTCCAAGCATTCCAAATGAAAGGACTAGAGCTGCATAGAAAATTTCAAAGACAAACATAGGAGTCAAGAAAAAAAAAATGATCGCGGTAAATGCAAGTGAGAAATTCCTCTTCCTTTAAAAAAAAATACAAGAAGGATCTTTAAAACAGCTAAGTGTTTACATTCTAATGGTTAGGAATGAAGAAGGAATTGTCCTCTCAGAATCTTAAAGACATCAGGAGTCATAGAAAGAGTCAAATAAAGGAGATGAGCTGGGAGTAGTTTTGTCTAACCTTGATGATCTTAAAAGAAGAAAAGAAAGGAAAGTAGAATAGGATACACTAGGGAAGAAAGAGGGGAGGAAGGGTGGGATAACATCTCAAATAATAGTGGTACATAAGCAGAAGTCCATATAAATGAGGAAAGGGCAGGAGAATAGACATGAGTTGAATTTCACTTTTATCTAAACTGGTCAGAGGAGGATAAAATTTGTACAAACATACACACACAAAGAATTTGGCATAGAAATACATTCAAGGCAACAGAGAAACAGAGGGTTAAAAGGAGAGGAGTAAAGGGGAATTCAGGGAGGAGGATAAATAAAGGGAGAGATTAGTCATAAGGAAAACAAACTTTAAACTTGGTGAGGGGATCATGAAGAGGGGATCAAAAGGAAAGAAAGAAGGGGTAAGAACCTGTAATTAGGATACAGGATAGGTGAATAGAAGCTTGTTGTAACAAACCTAGATCATTGGTGGAAGCATATTTCTGTCCCACAATGCTCATCTTTGTAAAGAAGAAGTGGTAAGCAGAGAAAAGAAAAAAAAATTAGAGATTAGAATGGAGGGAAATACACAAGTAACAATTACAATTGAATATAGAGAAGATAATCTCATAAATAAAATAGAATTTGATAACAGAATGGTTTGGAAAGCAGAATCCAACAACATATTGGTTTGGTCTGATTTTTATAAGAAATACACCCATGATTCATAGTGTTAAAATACAGAACAAGAGTAAATCCTATTAGGTAAGCTTAACCCTAAAAAGAAGAGATAACCATCATGATCTCAAACAAGACCACAGCAAAAAAAAAAAAAAAAAAAAAAAAAAAGACTTGACAAGGAGAGAGAAATAAGAAAAATACACGTTGCTAATAGGTAGTAGAGACAATGAATTAAGAGCAAAATGAATTATAGGAAGAAATAGTAAAACAATGATAGTGAACGACTGCAATGTATACCATTCAGAGCTTGATATATATAAACAAACAAAAACAATAAAGAAGTTAAGGATCTGAATAAAATTTTGGAAAATTTACATGTGACATACCTCTGGCAAATTCTGAAGAGGAATAGAATTGTTGTTGTTCAGTCCTGTCTGACTCTTCATGATTTTATGGACCATATTCTTCATGGGGTTTTCTTGGCAAAGATACTGGAGTGGTTTGCCATTTCCTTAAAGCAAATGGAGGTTAAGTGATTTGCCCAGGGTCATACAGTAAATGTCTGAGGATGGATTCAAACTCAACTCTTCCTGACTTCAGGCTCAGCACAGGGCCACCTAGCTGCCTCTACGAATAAAATGGAGCATATATATTCTCACATGAGCAAGAAACCTTTTCCAAAATTGATCTTGTGTGTAAAAATGTCACAAACAGATGCAGAAAAGTAGAAATATCAAACACACCCTTTACTGACCACAGTGCAATATAATTACTCAATAAAGGGCAATTGAAGAAAGGATTAACAATTAAATGGAGACTGTCTAATGTAATCCTAAAGAATTGGTCAGTCGTAGAACAAGATGTAATAACAAGTTCCTCTCAATACTGACAAAGAGTTACCCTAGAAGCTAGTGTTCAAAATTCCAATAGTGTTGAGAATCCTAGGGCATTCAGAACCAACCATATGAGTAAAAGGATCTAGAAGAGTCGAGGCCAAGCCTGAGCTTCCTTGAGGAACACCAGGAGGAGGGGCACTGAATTGGTTCACTTAGTTTTCTGCATTTGAAGGTACTGTGCTTGTATTATGTGATGTAGTGTGGAGAGAGCTTCTCTTCAAATAACTGTCATCTTACAAGTATCCCTCTCTCTTTTTTCCCCCCTCTCTCTTCTAACTTTCCTTTTCTTTGTCTGTCTCATGTCTTTCTCTTCTTTTTTCTTCTTTATCTTTCCTTTACTCTTAATCACACAGAAAACAGAAAGCAAAAAAAAGAAGCGACAATTAAAGCATCTGATTTTGCAGACTCTGAAGAGTTCATTTCTTTACTTCATACAGCTATTCTCTTTAAGGAGGAAGTGGAATCTATTCATTTCTCACTCCAGGTATTTTGAATGAGTATAGGATAAGTGGATTTAAAAGTAATACTAGCCACCATGGCCCCACTCTGTGAAATCCAGATTTCTTCCATTTTATCCCTCCTCCATGGTTCCCCAGCATTCTTAAGGGAGATTGGGGTGTCTAGGCTCTCTGCAAATGACTAGGAGCCCCCAATTGATGGTGTTTCCTCAGTTGTAGGGGGTGGCTCCCAGCACCTTAGTTCTACTTAGCTAATAATAGATTTAGCTAATAATAGATTTGCATTTACAAAGAAATATTTATTTCAAAAAGTACAACCTAAAATACACAAATATACTCTTCCAACACATAGGAGGCGTAGCTTTTCCCACCTCCTCCTCCTTCCCTTCCATAACACCGCAGAATCTGGGGAAAGGATAGGATTTAGCTTAGTTTCTATAGTGCATAGTCTCAGTTCCAAGCCCAACTCCTCACCCCCTCAGGCTCAAGTCCTAGGCATCCTGATTTCTCAGGGGTTCCCTGGCAGACTGGCTGGCTGAAATGTCTCTGCAAAATCTTGATTCCAAGGTAGCCATGACTCAAACTCCCAGGCAGGTGGGGATCATACCCAGCACCTGCAACTGAGGACAAATGACCTAAAACAGGAACAAAGGCACCTAGACCCATTTTTAGGAGCTGATGTGAAAGAGAAGGGAGCAGAGGAAGGAAATCCTTCCCCTCTCCCTTGTTCAATTCATGGCGCCCCTGCTGCTGGTGAACTCTGATCTTCACCTTCTGGAAGCAATAGGAAGAAGGAACACACAGGCAGGAAAGAGATCAGCCCTGCTTGGCTCACGTTAAAGAAGCCATCTTTTCAGGATACACAGCCAATCAAAGAAGGCTACCCTCATGTTAGGAGACCCAGGGTGCATTCATGTAAAGAGATCTGAGCATGCTCCAAAGGCCTCACTCTATAACCCATGTGTGTGAAACACATATAACAGAGCAAAATAAGAGCAACAAAGTATTGAATGTGATATTATCTAAGAAATGTTGGGAAGACCCTCTACTCTATGTGTCCACTTGCCTCTTTTCTTTGTAGCCAGAAAAAAAGAATTCATTCCTTTGAGTTAAAAAAAAATCATGCTTTTAAAAATCAAATCTTTATGAGAAGTGAAACTCAGAAAATATTTATGCTATTAACACCTTAATGTGAATTAATTTGTCAGATCTTTGACAATGTGTGTGTTATATGTTACATATATATGTGTGGTATATGTGTATGCATATGTGGTATATACAAGTACACATCTAACACATAGCCTTTCTCTTTTTCCATTCCCCTTCAGGAAAAAAACAAACACCCTAAGGTATCATGAATTTTAGGGGAAAAAAGTGAGTTACCTCAAAGGTTGATAGGACAAAAGGCCAGGGAAATGAAAGTATTATAACTGAAAGAAGGACAATGGACCCAGGATTTCTACTTGCTATTTAAATCTGAAAATCAAGTGAACACAGAAGTTAAAAACCATAAATTCAGTAGACTTGTTTCACATGGCAAGTGGGTTTGTTTGTCATATTTAATTGTTCTGAGTCCCATAGGCACTTAAATATGTGTGTGTACATATATCTGTGTATACATATGTATTTATATTACATGTTCAGTTACACATTTATAATTTTGTAATAGTATGCCTTTATATATCTATTACACATTCTATTTATTGAATACATATATGTATATGCATATATAACACATTCAATTTATTTTTATGTATATGGCTATATCCTACTCTAACGTACCATGGCTTCCTCAAACAGAGGTCAATTAGAGTTGTATGCCCAAATCCCAGCGCAGCATTTTAAAAAGATAGGGGTTAGAGTTTACTATGTATTTAAAGCAGTTCATTAAACAATTTAGAGTAATGACTTGGAGTTTTCTTGGTAGCTATTAGTATTACTGACTGGGAAGCAGCTGCCTGATTTAATTGGCAAACACTTGTTCTTTTCATTTGCAGGCAAAATGAACACCTTCATTCTTGCTAGCAAACTAGATATTGCACCTATTGTGAAATAAGCTCAACTAACTCCTGGTTGTAATTAATGTGGAAAACCTGTGACGCCACACACAGGAAACAGCTATGTTCTGTTGTCTCCCCTTAGGGAGGCAACTGCCATCTCTTTGAGAGCAGTAAGTTGACTTTTAGAGACCTCATCTTCTTGGAGTCATGTGAAATGCTGCCCCTAAATGCTAACATGGATTGTCTATACATTCTTTAGTATGATATGTGTATGTACATATATGTGTGTATACATGTATATATTTATATTACATGTTCGATTACACATATATAAGAACAGCATAAAAGCTGGGAGGGAAGGGGTCAGGAGGACCTGAGTTCAGATCCGTTCAAATCAGGCCTCAGACACTTATTAGCTGTATCACCTTGGGCAAGTCACTTAACTCCATTGCCTCAAAAAAAAAAAAGAGACTGGAATGAGTACCTGATAGCAGCTCATGAATTGGAATTTCATTTTCTCTATGTGATCATTCTATGGAAGAGCTCTCTTCTTGAAATAAGGCTCTCCTGAGGCTGGTGTCCAAAGACACTAAGAGCAGAAATCTCTGAGCTGAAAGTGCCTCATAGGCCACTCATCATACCTCAACAAAAATCTCCTCTACAACATACCTGACAAGTAAGCATCATGCCTTTGCTTTATCGTTCATAAAAGGAAAGCCATTACCTAGCAAGGAAGTCCATTTTTGGAGAGTATTAGTAATTCAGAAGTTTTTCCTTTCCTGAAGCCCAAATTTGCTACTTTTCAATTTCCATTTATTATTCTTAGTTTTGTTTTATTTTTTTTCTCCCCTGGGGTCTAGCAAAACAAGTTTATTCTCTCTTTTACATGACTGTTCTTATAATAATTGAAGGCAGATACCATATCTCTCCTAAGTCTTTTTTCAATAGCCTCAGTGATTTTCATGCGGCATAAAATCGAGACCCTTCATCATCTTAGATAAGAGTATGTTGGTAAATGTTTAACTAATGACTTTCTGGGAGAGAAAAAAATAGGTGTAGACATGACATACTTTTAAGTTTAGTCTGCATTATTAATATTTTCTCTATCATTTTCTTTAATCTAGACCAGGGGTGGGGAACCTGCAGCCTTGAAACCACATGTGGCCCTCTAGGTCCTCAAGTGTCGCCCTTTAACTAAATCCAAACTTCACAGAACAAATTCCCCTAATAAAAGAGGCCACACTTGAGTACCTAGAGGGCCACATGTGGCCTTAAGGCTGTAGGTTCCCCACTCCTGTCCTGATACATACATTGCCAAGCAAATAAAATGCAAAAACTAGTCATGTATACCAAAATATTCTTAGCTTAACTTTTATGTTGACAAAATATTGGAAACCAAGTGCGTGTTTATTGATTGATGAATAACTGAACAGATCATGGCAAGTGAATGTAATGGACTATTATTGGTCATAAGATATAATATGTATGAGTTTTAATAATATTTATATCAATCAACCAATAAGCATTTATTAAATATTTAGTGCATGACAGGACCTTTATTAAGTGTTGGAGATAAAAAGACAAAAATTTTTAAATGGTCTCTGCCTCCCTGGATCTTCCATTCTAATGAAGGAGACAGCATTTATATAAACAGGTACGTAGAAGAAACATATAGAATAGATGAAAAATGGATTTAAAACAGAAGACATTAGTACCTATAGGGAGTTGGAAAGGGCTCTTGCATTTGAAGTAAGACTTGAAGGAAACTGGAGGTTCTAAGAAGTAAAGATGAGGAGGGAGTGCATTTCAGTCATGTCAGATGGCCTGCATAAAGCAAAGACATGACATGTCATATATAAGGAAGAACAAGTAGGCCTGTATATCTGATTATAAAGTGAGCAGAAGTGAGTAATGTTTGTAAAGATGATAAGGCCGAAATGGGACAGGTTGTGGAAAGCTTCAAATGTTGAACAAAAGACTTCATATTGAATCCTCAAGGTACTTGGGAACAAGTGAAGGTTACTGAATTAGGGGGTGACATGACCAGACCTGTACTTTAGGAAAATAATTGTCAATTTTGTGGAAGATGAATTGAAGTATAAAAATACTTGAGCAGAGAAACTAATTAGGAAGAAATAAATTATTGCCATACTCTAGGCAAGAGGTGATGAGGGTACATACCAGTGTGGTGATTGTGTGAGTATGAACTGATACAGGTCAAGAAAATCTCACTGAAAAAGAAGAGTATACACATGGCTATAATAACGAACATTAAAGTAACTCTAATGGATTTAAGAGTGCAGATGAATTAAACAAACCTTGTTATTTGTTTTAAGAGGACCCTCTTAGTAGAGAGAAGGATAGATTATTGTTACAGAATTTTGAAGACATTGAAGATTGTCCACTGTTGTGGCTGTGATCATTTTGCATATTTGAGAAGTACAATGAAAAATATCAATACAACATTTTTAAATAGAAAAAAAATCCTTGTACTAGGAGTTAGTATCCTGAATTCTAAGAGGTAAAGATGAGGAGGGAGAGCATTTTAGTCATGGTGGATTGCCTGATCTGCCATTGCACAGTTATATGACTTTATTATGGAATCTCTATTTCTTTAGGGCCTGAGTAGGTAATATCTAGATTCTATCCCAGTTGTAAAAACATAATACTGTGTTGGAAAATGAGTTTATATAAATAATTCATTATTTAATGACTGAATTGTGAAATTCCTACAAAACATAGATTTTTATGATGATGGAGGTAATTGGGCTGCCTGATAAATTTATAATTAAATGTTTATACACATTTAATAGATGTATATTGTTTCATAATAATAATAGTTAGCATTTATATAGTGTTTTATAGTTTGCAAAGTGCTTAAAAAAAGTCTTATCCTCACAACAATTCTGTATAGTAAGTGCTATTATTATCCAAATTTTACAGATAAGGAAACCTGGGCAGAAGTTAAGCTACTTGCCCCAGGTTACGTAACCAACAAGTGTCTTAAGGCTAAATTTGAACTCAGGTCTTCTTGATTTCAGATCCAAAACTGTGCATTGAACCACCTATCTGTCTGGGTAAAAGACAGTAAAATGTAGCAGATGTGTGTGGCGGGGGGGGGCTGGGGTAGGAGGGGGGGGGGGAGGTAGGTAGTGGGTAGGTGCAGGTGTGTGGGTGGGTGTGGCAGTTGCCTAGAACATTGGATTTGGAGGGTAGTCTGAGTTCTATTCTATTTCCACTGCTCCTTAGCTGTAGGCTACTTACTTTACTTCTATGACTCACAACTTCTTCATTTATAAAGTGGGGATAAAAATTCCTAGAATATAAGATTAAAAAAAAATTTATGTCATGGCCCTATTTGATACTCTGTACCCCTTTTCAGAATATAATTAAAAATAATTGAAGCGAATACTAAATTTCACTTAATTAATGAAAATTTTAAAAAGTTAATGAAAATAAAGATGTATTTTTTTTTTCCTGTCCAAGTTCATTGACCCACAGTAATCTACCCATGGACCCCCTCCTAATAACTTCTGCTATGTTACTTGCATCACAGAATTGTTGTAGGCTTGAATTAGATAACATATTTAAAATATTTTCAAATCTTAAAATAGTACATAAATATTGCTGGGATTGTATTACTTTAAATGATTCAAACCTTTCAATGTCATTAGTTAAAAAAATACAATCAATCCAATGAAAAGAAATATATCTATTGTTTAAAGTAGCACATTAATAGTCTTCTATGGATCTACTTATTTCTTAACCATAAGATTTTTCTTTACAGTTGAAAATTTTATAGCTCACAGAAAAAGTTGTAATTTATTGAAAGGAAAATGAAAGTAAAACATAGCTCATCTACATTGTCAACAGACATTTTTGTTCTTCAGCTAACTATTCCTTGTACTGCCTATTAGCATCACAGTTCAAAAGTCAAGGGCTCTAGAGGCTGATGGAAAACTTTGGTAGAGTATTAAAAACACATATGCTCATCAATTAAATTTCTTCTGGGGAATGAGTCATATTTCTTGGCTTTGAGGGCAAGAAGAACATTGAGTACATTAATTTGTGTGTAGCCTTGAGGATCAAAGTCCTAAGAAGGGATTTTCAGGCTTCTAGAATTTTATGCATGTGCAAATCAATATTGAAATGACAAAACCTTAAAATAGCTGGGCCTAGTGTAACTTAGAAGCAGATCTGATTATCAAGTGCTGATGAAGGGACATATACAGACTTTAAAAATCCAAAGAGTGGCTTGAAAAATATGTATTGGAAAGTCAGATCTGTGCCTAAATATTAAAGTTGAGAATGGGACAATTATAGAGACAACAGAACAAAAATGAACAAAATAAATAATAAAACAATAAGTAACAATAAGGAAATCAGTGTCATTAGATCATACATATGTATGGGGGGTATAAGAAGTTTGGAAATAGGAATGGAGATATTATTAAAGGCTTCTTGAATGCCAGACAGGGAATTTTATATTTGATTCTGGAGGTGGTAGGGAGCCATTGGAGTTTATTGAATAGGAGGGTGATATGTTCAGATTTGCCCTTCAGGAAGAAGAGTTTGACATCCAAGTGGAGAAGGAATTAGACTAAGGACAGGCTTGTGGCAGAGAGACCAATCAAAATGCCTTATATTGCAATAGTTCAGGTGTGGAGAGATGAGTATGTACCAGTGGGTGTCAGTGTCAGACTAGAGGAGGGGGGGATATCCAAGAAATGTTACAAAGGTAAAATCAACAGGCCTTGACAACATATTGGATATGGGGAGTGAGAACAAGTGAAGGAGATTCAAGGATGACCCCCAGCTTTTAAGCCTGGGTGACTGGGGGGATCAAACAATCAATCATTTATGAGATGTCTTCTATGTGTCAGGCACAGTGCTAAGCATTGGGGATATAAAAGGAGGAAAACTACACTTTAGAAAAAAAATCATTTTACTGTCTGAATGGATGGATTAGAACAGGAAGATATGTGAAGCAGGTAGACTAACCAGCAGGCTATTCCAATAGTCTAGGGGAAGGTGATGAGGACCTGTGCTAGAGTGGTAGCAGTGTCAGATGAACCAAAAAGGGGTATAGTCCAGTGATATTGCAAAGGTTAAATAGACAGGCTTTGGCAACAAACTGGATATGAGGCATGAGATATAGTGTGGAGCCTAGGATGTGATCCTGAGTGACTGGGAGGATGGTGTGACTCTCTATAGTAATTAGGAAACTAGGAGAGCGGGAGGGTTTAGGAGGAAAGATAATGAGTTCTGTTCTGGACATGTTGAGTTTAAGATGTCAGCTGGACACCCAGTGTGAGACATCTGAAAGGCAATTGGAGATATGAAATTGGATGTCGGCAGAGAGACTGGGGTAGGATAGGTAGATTTGAGAATCATCAGCATGGAGGTGGTAATTAAATCCATGGTTGCTTATGAGGTCACCAAGAGAACTAGAATAGAAGGAGAAGAGAGGAGTATCTAGGGCAGAAGCCTGAGGAACACCTAAGGTTAGAGAACAGGATCTAGAGGAAGATTCAGCAAAGAAGACAGATAAAGAGTGATCAGACAGGCAGGAAGAGACACAGGAGAAGGGAGTATCAGGGAGGAGAGAGTGAGCAATAGCGTCAAAGCCTGCAGAAAGGTCAAGGACAATGAGAATAAAGAAAAGGCCATTGGGTTTGGGAGCTAGGGTAGTAACTTTGAAAAGAACAGTTGCAGTGGACTGATAAAGTTGGAAGCCAGATGGGAACAGGTTAAGAAGAGTAAGAGGAAAGAAAGTGGAGGCAACTATCATAGATGATCTTTTCCAAGAAGTTTAGCTACAAAGGACTGAAGAGATGTTGGATAACTATTAGTGGGGATGGAAGGATCAATTGAGGGTTTGTTTCAGGATGCATTAGATATGGGCATGTTTGTAGACTGTAGGGAATGAATCAATAGAGGAAGAGATTGAGACTACGTGAAAGAGTGGGAATGGCAGAGGAGGCAATCTGTTGGAGGAAACAGGAGGGGATGGGATCACATGAACAAGTAGAGGGGTTACCCTTGGTGAAGAATAAAACCACTTCATCATCTAAGAGAAGGATGAAGGGAGAGATAGTGGTAGAAGGCACCTGAGTGATAAGAAATGAGGAAGAGGGGATAAGAGGGAGGTCATAGCAAATGGCCTCAATACTTTTTATAAAATATGAGGCAAGGTTCTCATCTGAGAGAGTGGGAGCAAGGGAAGCCATGGGATGTTACAGGAGGGAGGAAAAGGTTTGGAAGAGCCACTATGGACAGTGCGATAATAAGTTGATAAGGGAGGTTCAGTAATATTGCCTAGCAGCAGTGAGGGCCCTGCTGAGTTTTTGCAATATATGTGTGTGTGTGTGTGTGTGTGTACACACACACACACACATATATATGTATATATGTGTAGGTAGGTATGTATGTAGATTTGCAGTATAGGATGGTAGTATTCTCAAAAGTAAGAGAAAAGTTAGGAAGAGGGGACGAAGGAGGAGATAACAAGTTCAGTTTTAGACCTGTTGGGATTAAGATGTAGGATGGGTAGGATTTGTATTTGGGTAAAGAAAAGAGGAGGGCATTCTTAGAGTAGGTGTACACATCATGAAAGGCAAAGAGTAAGGAATTTCTAATGAATGTTCAGAAGATAGTAAGTTTGATTAGGTTTGTTTAGAACACAGACCCAAAGATCCAAACAGCTTGGCATAATAGCTAAGTAGGCAAAAGTATCATAGGCTGCAATAGTGAGAGTGTAATATTCAGGAAAGGGAAAGAGTAGAGTAGGGCAATGTGATAAACATAATATAATTTATCTGAATCTTTCATTCTTGCTAAGTTGAAATAACAAGATGGAGAGATGTGGGCTGGATAAGAGTACAGTGAGGTGGATTTCAAATTGGTTGAATAACAGCTCACTGAGTAATCATTGATGGGTTGGTGTCAGTTTGGAGCATTGTTTCTACTTGAGTGTCCCAGGAATTAATCCTTTGCCTTCTACTAATCTGTATTTTTATCAGACCAGGATGAAGACAGATCCAAGAAGTGAGGTGATCCATTGTTCTAAAGGAAAAAATAATTTAGGCCTGAACTATATTGGAGGTGAAAGGGAAAGATTCCATTCATGTTCAACATATTAATCTCCTACTGTTGGTGCAAAGCACTGGTGATGGCAATTGAAACAATAGTCCCTATCCCCAAAGATCTTGTACTCTATTGGAAGATGGTGCAGAAGACAAAGAAATAGCATATTTTGAAGGTTATTTTAATGGGATTAGGTGATAATTTGGATATGGAGCTGAGAAATAAAAGTTAAAGATTCCTTTATGGTTACAGCCACTGGGGGACTGGGAAGAAGGTGGTACCCTCAGCAGAACCAGGTAATTTTTGGAAGGGGAGAGGAAGAATGCCAACAAGTATCTTATTATCAATTTAGGATGTACTCTTGGGAAAATAAAGAAAGTGTTTTGGGTAGAGATGAGAACACATTTTTTGTCATCTTAAATAATTACAATCCTCCCCAAATCTAAACACATTCTGATATAGTGTCTTATGTAGCTCTGTTTGAATAATGCATTCACAGAATGAGTCTGGTTATGTAGGGGGTGGGGTGGGGGTAAAATAGAAACATGGGGCAGATTGTGTATTTGTCCTACTAAAATAGTAGTTGTTCCCCATTAAAATATTTTTAAAAATTTAATAGCTCTTGGAATTAAAAAAAATCTACCTGGTTTGGCAGTGAGCATAATATTAATGGGAATATTGTTATCATAATTATTGAAATTGAGAATAAATTTCCAATCTGCATCCATGACTGACTTCAGCAGGTAATGAGTGCAAAATGGCAAAATTAATGAGCAAGACTCTTCGAAGGGGTTCATTTAAACAAGGGTCTAAAGGAGATAGATGACTTGCAATTAATTAAAACATCAGTTTGTTGACATTATCAGGTCATTAAAAATGTACTTTGCTGAAATAGAGAGGGCTTTTAAAAAACATTATTTTAACATATCTTAGCTCTTTTCCTTTGTAGACTTGCTCAGCAATCTTCATGTATATGTCAGCATAAATGACAGAGACAAGTGAAAAATACAACCCGGTGCTTCTATTGATTGGGGAGCCAGGATAGTGAGAGTGTTATTGGCATCTGGTAAATCATCTTCTCCTAAACAAATGTATATCTTAGAGCTATAGTCAACTTGATAAAAGCTAATTTGGAGAAATGACATTCAGCGTGTGTACTTGATGGTCTAGGTGTAAATCTATTGATCACAAAATAACAGTGGCAATGTTTTAAAAAATGTACACATAGAAGAATGTTGTCTGGGCTTGTTTTCCCAGGAATCATATGCAATATGTTCTATCCTAAAATGGAAACATCAGTTCTGCACTGTTCAAATTGCAAAAAAAGGGATTTTTTTATACTGAGCTGAAGCCTGACTCTTAACTTCTTCCCATGAATTCTACTTTATACTCTCTGGAGGAATACAGATTCAGTCTAATCTGTATTTCATATCACAGTCCATCCAAATGTGTGAAGATAGTGATGACACCCTTCCAAGTCTTGTCATTTTCAAGTTAAATTTTCCTAAAAAATGTTCTTATAGATGCCTACTCAATCTCTCTGTGGAAAACTGAGTGTCATGGTTTCTCAGAAATCACCACGTATATCATCTTCCAACTAACTCTAGATACATACCAGTTACCAAATTAAATTTGGAGTACTTGGAAAGATACATGTACCAAAGATACATGTACCTTTTCCATCCCAGTTCAGCTGTGAACTTCAAGAATGATCTGAGCTCAGATCACACTTGTCTAGCAGTAGGTAGCTCACATGCATTATAAAAGTAAAACACTGAATAGAGAGTAAAACAATTTATAATAAGAATAGGATTGACAAGTAGTTGGAGACAGAGAACAGGTTTAACTTCAAGTCTTCTGACTCCAAGTCTAATGTTCTTTCCACTACAATAACAATGACTCCAAGTATGATGGGCATCTACACAAGAAATGACCTTGGAATTACAAAACAAGCAAACTACTACCTACAAGATCATAGATCACACAACTGAACTCAGGAAAATCCATAAGAACATAAACTTTAATAATAAGCACAGGGGATGGGGTGATTTGCTTAAAAGGGGAAGTCTCTTAGAACATTTGACTTTTGAGTTTAGGATTGGCAGGGAGGTAGGGAGAGGGCATTGCACATAAGAGAAGTAAATGGTCTTATGTCACGGTTAAGATGCTGATCATGACCTTTTATATCCTTTCATTTACTGCCAACATATAGTGGGATTTTCCTCATGCCCTCATTTTTATAGAGTCAGGGAACAAATTAAAAGTCAGAAAGTACAAGCACTGAAATATCTTGAAAACTGAAATTTAGGGGCAGCTAGGTGGCGCAGTGGATAGAGCACTGGCCCTGAAGTCAGGAAGGCCTGAGTTCAAATCCAGCCTCAGACCAAACACTTGACACTTACTAGCTGTGTGACCCTGGGCAAGTCACTTAACCCCAATTGCCTAAAAAACAAAAAAAAAAAAACACAAAAAAAAAGAAAACTGAAATTTAAATCTCACTTTATGTAGATGTGAACATTTTCCTATCTGAATAGCCTAAGCCATGAAAATGCAGGTTGCTAACACTTTTAATTCCCTTAGACCCGGATCTAGCTGGAGAAAAATGCTGGATACTCACGCTCATTGAATTCAACCAGAATCCTTTCTACATTGTCCTTATGAAGCAGGATGGCACAGCAGTATGAGTCCCATATTTGGAATCAAAGGA
The DNA here is from genome assembly GCF_900497805.2 of Vombatus ursinus. Taxonomy (NCBI): domain Eukaryota; kingdom Metazoa; phylum Chordata; class Mammalia; order Diprotodontia; family Vombatidae; genus Vombatus; species Vombatus ursinus. The sequence continues at coordinate 3,389,289 of NW_020951957.1, read as the reverse complement.
ACTGAGCTTAACTCTAGGCTCTGTCATTGACTGAATACCTCAAGGAGACTTTAGGCAAGTCACATAAAAACTCAGAACCTCATCGGTAAACTAGTGAGAGATGGATTTAAACTAAATGAACTCCAAGGTCTTTTCTGGCTCCAGTCCAGGTTCCCATCATCCTTGACAAGTAGTCATAAAGTCACTCTGGTTTTTCACTTCAAAACATATGTTGACTTAGCTCTAGCCTAAGACTACCTTAGAATTTTATCTTTACATGTTTACTCCTATAAGAGCCAGGAGGCTGACTTGCTATTTTCTTGATAACTTTTTACAACTTTTTTATCTTACTAGCATATTTTCAGTAAGATATAGCAAGAAATCACAATGTTTTTCAATTAGAAGAGATCTCAGAGTTCATCTACTTCTACGGATATCCAAACAAGAGGAATCTCCTATGTTACATACCTAGTGGTCATCCAGTCTTTCCCAAAGATACCCAGTGCTGAAAAACACACTGAGGGGTGAGTAAATCTAGAAAATCCGTGTAAAAAAAAAATTGGCCCTCCCTTTGTACAAGAGAAGTCTAAATTACTATGGTATTAAAAGATAGCAAATGTTGATATTATACAATACCATACATTTATTTTATGCATTCCTTAGTTTCTAAACCTTTTCTGTGTTGTCTGTTGACCTTTGTGTGCTTTCTGCAGCTTCCACAATACTCCCCCAAAATTACCATTTGATCTCTTATGGCACCCCACTATATATTGAAACTGTGATCTGGAAATTTGCTATGTAGAAAGGATAACTATACTTTCAAGTCAAAGAGAATCTTTAGACAGTATTTCTTTACATCAAACCTTTACTATCAAACCTGTACATCTTAATATGTGTCTATACAATGTATATAGACATCTGTAGACATGTGTTATATCGCTGGCACTGTCCCCTTGGATAACACATTTCTAAATGACAGGCTCAATGTTCTATACTTTTTTTTTCTACTTACATTTTACCTCCTTACACAAATAAAGATCTGACTTCCAAAAAAGTTTTGTAGCTCTTGCAAAATGTTTTAGTTACCAGATTTCCCTACTCAGTGACTTCTCCTCTCTATGTGGCCCATGCATTCCAAGCATAGTAATTTGGCCCATTTTTTTGTTTTTTGTTTTTTGGTGAGGCAATTGAGGTTAAATGACTTGCCCAGGGTCACATAGCCAGTAAGTAGTGAATGTCCGGTTCTGGATTTGAAATCAGGTCCTCCTGACTCCCAGGCCAGAGGTCTATCCACTACACCATCCAGCTGCCTGAATTTGGCCCATTCTTAAAAATCTCCTGACTTCAAACTAGGACACTCTTGACATTTCTTCCTCAACTTTTCATACATTCTTCCTTGAACTTTACCAATATTTAACACAGGATGTGGTCTCAACCAAAAATACCTAAGATTTGGACCTTCGGGTTCTGTTAAACAATTTTATCCTCTACTTCACTTAAAAATTCTCTTCCTCTACTTCACCTTAAATGAGGAATAACTGAATTATTATCAGTATGTATAAGAGGTGGGAAAATCCACCATTGTTAGTATATTTTTTAAAAAGAGAAAAAAGCCCAGATCATATTCTAAGACTTCTATACACATTTATGAGTGTCACTAGGAATCTTTTCCCTTTATCTTAACCTAAGTAACCATGATGATGAAACAACAACAACAACAACAACAACAATGAGAGGCAGCATAGCATAGTGGATGGGAGTAGACCTTACAACCAGAAAGATCTAGATTTAAGTATTGTCTCTTACATAGACTGGCTTCATGGCCCTGCTCAAATCACTTAACCTCTTATTATTCTAGGCCACTCCCTAAGGCTATAAATAGAAGACAAGAGATGCTGAAAAGGAGTTTCCTTTTCAGAAGTTTCTTATACCAGTGAAATCTCAAGTCCTATTCCTATCCATAGTAGTAATAGTAGTAGTAGTAGTAGTAGTAGCAGCAGCAGCAACAACAAACAATAATAATAATAGTAATAATAATAAGGCAGTCTTTTACAAAATACTCTATTCTCTACCACCTTGTGTAGTAACAAACACAAATATAATCCTTGTCTGTTTTTTTTTTGAGGAAACTGAGGAACTGCACACAGTTGTTTGATCTTAAGGTCCCAAATTTCATAAGTGTCAAAGACAGGATTCAAATTTAGGATTCTGGTCCCAAGATCAATGTTCTTTCTGCAATATCATGCTGCCAAGGAAGTAAAGCCCTAAAAAATAATTAAGAAGCTTCTCTCTAAAGCATCTATTTTAAACCATAAATAGCAGAACAAACTCGGGATTATTGGATAATAGATTTAGAACTGAAAGGGAATTCAGAAGTTATCTAGATGCCTTTTCCTATTTTAAGCATGAGGAAACTGAGGCACAGAAAGTTCAAGTGATTTGTTCCAGATCACACAGCCTTCTTTCATCCTGATAGAGAATGGAGAGAAATTCAGTGACCACTTGTATCTTTCTTGAATATTTTGAATTTATGCTTTCACATTGGTGCAATACAGCACATCCTAGAAGGGTCTGTTTTGTTTTTTGTTTTTGTTTTTATTTTCAACATTAATATGTCAGAAAAGCATAGCTTCTAAGCAAGACAGTAAAGCTTCAGAATAACATTGATTCCAAGTCTGGTGGCACAAACATGAATATTAAGGAATGAAGGAGGAATCTGGTCTAATGATCCCTTAGCTCAGTGAGATGACCACCTGGCAGCTTCTTGTGCATGCCATGAAGAATAAACCAGTTTCTGCAAAGAAATATGAGAAGCATTATGGAATCCATATGTAGGTGCTTCTAAATGCTGTGTTTTTATGTGCGTTTTTAATCGGGCGTCACCTGATTGTAAATGAACCAGGATTAGGCTTATGATGCATTTGTTTCTCAAACAGGAATCTACAATAATACCAGAGGACTTGCAAATGACATTAAATCTTTTGTCTTTTTCCAGCTGCTCAATGGGCTCATATTCAAACAATCTTCACATAAAAGATGCAAATGGATTTTTGGGCTTAGGAAACATTATTACATCACCTTCAGCTGTATATCTAGGTTCCCTTATTTCCCCAATAATTCTGTCGCTTGCATGGTAGGATAATCTAGTGTATAGACCATTGACATTGGAATAAAGTTAACCTAGGTTTGTATCTAACCTCATCCCCCTAATTGCTGTGTCACCCATGGCAGGTCATTCAATCTTAGTTTTTCTCAGCTGTAATTTGGTGATAATAATGTCTGTATCATTAGAACATGGGATCATTTTGAAGATCAATGAGATAATACCTATAAACCCTTGTAAAGCCTTAAACCTCTATGCAAATATTACTTGCCATTTTTATTATTATTATTATTATTGTCATCTCGCCTCATATATAGGAGAGAGAGAGAGAGAGAGAGAGAGAGAGAGAGACAGTCCAGAAATCAAAAATCTAAAACAAGTAAAGAAACAGCCTACACAAGACTGACTATGCCTCATAAACTATTTTGGGAATTACCCTATTCTTACCTTGGCAAAAATAGCTTTCTTGTGCACTATCCAGAGACCATTTGACCAGCATTGTTCCAGATAACAGCCTCCATAAAGGATTTTGTGGATACATTTACTGCCTATTGAGAAATGCTTACTACAATATCCACTGCTGTTGCATGAATGGTGGAGCAAAGGGTCCCATTTGAATCAACACATGGACAAAAGAAAATCCCAAACCCTGCTCACTAATGATGGAACAGCTGCTGCAGAAGACTTAATTGTTGCTAGTAGTCCTTACAGCTTTCCAAAGTTGAATGAGAGTTCTGGAATGGGTGGAGGGATAAAAAAATGGGGAGTGAGTGCCTTTTAATTGACATATGGCCTAGAACACTTAATCTAGAAATGAGAACAAGAGGAGTGAGAAAAGAAATCTAGATATTACTCCAAGATAGAAGATTTTCCCCACTCCCTAGCACAGAGAAATCTACTTGAGCCAAGTGTCAGGTTTCACTGTGTCTAAATGGTGCATGGGATAGAATAGGAAAGTACAACAGACCAGGCCATGACAATTAAGTGCCATGCTCCTGCCAGCTGCTTTGGCTGGCTAGCTCAGATTTTGAGGGATTGAAAGCAATATTAGAAAGCCTCATGTATTTTTCTGTCATATTCAGATGGGATCTTGCATTTGGAACATTCTGCTCATTTGGCATACTTGAGATTCATTTTATTTCATTAATCTCCACAGGGAATTTATACTACCTGAAAGCTCCCTATCCACTTTTTTTTCTTTTTTTAGTTCTGAAAGGAAGAGTGCATCTTTCACCAGATCTGGTATTTCTCCCTGGAATACTTATTCTATCTCCCATCACTATGCCTTTGCAAAGGTATTTCCCTGTGTCTATAATATAATATGGCCTCTTCTCTGTCTTGCAGATTCCCTACTTCCTTTAGAGCAAAACTAAGGTACCACTTCCGACATATTATTGTTGTTGCTTGTCCTTTGTTCTCAAAGAGGACTTTTCTGATCCTCCGGGTGTTAGTTCTCTCTTTGTCTAAAACATTGTTATCTTTTATGTATGGTGTATGTACTTCTATATATTCATGATGTTTCATCTCTATTCCCACATTTAGCAGAATGTAACTTCCTTGAGGGCAGGGACTAAGGTCATTTTTATCTCTATGTTCCTGGAACCTAGCATGATGTCTGGCCTACAGAGGGTACTTGATAAATGTTTTGTTGTTGTCAGGAATAGGGACTGAACCTGGGATTTTACTGATATGGGAGAACTCCAAGATGGTGAATCCTCCTCTACCAAGGCATGTTGGCATGTTCTCTACAACTTAAATCTTAGAATCTTGTGTAAGGTACTGAGGGTGACCTATCCAGGTTATCATTTCCCACAAGCAATACTTGAATCCAGGTCTTCCTGGCTTCAATGCCAGCTCTTGGTACATTTCAATACAGCTGCCTGTTGGTTAGCGTTTGTGTTCTATGGGAAAAAAATATAAGTGTAAATAAAGCATCCTAACAGAAGGTTTTGCACTATGCACACTTACACATAAGTTAATTCAGGGATGCACCTAGATTATGACCATGTGTTTTTTTTTTCAAAGAGATTTGGATTTTTAAAATTCCTCTGAGGATGAACTGAATCTCACAGTAACAATTTAATTTGATAATTAGGGTGAATATAATCACCAGAAGGCATGTGGCTAGATCAACTCATTTAATCCTTGAATTGATATGATGGCTTCAGATGAATAGCTCTCTTCAAAGGGTAGTTAGGGTACCATCACCTACAAAAGGCCTTTTGTGATTCCCTTAGTTAATAACACTTACTCCTACTGAATAACTTTGTATTACTTTTAACATATTTTTCATTTATTTGCATGTTTGTTGTATTCTTCCAGATTTAAAAAAAAATAAGCTACATAAGGTCAAGGATTATTCCATTTTTTTTGTTGAAAATCTTTTATATTGCCTATAGTATATAGTAGATGTTTATTAAGTATTTGCTTAATTGAATTGAATTTGAGGTTCAGTTTGGATATATATTATATATATGTATGTATGTATGCATATATATATATATATATATATAGAGAGAGAGAGAGAGAGAGAGAGAGAGAAAGAGTATATAGTATTAGTCAAGGGAGGGGAATGATGGGGCAGGCAAGAACTTTGGATTGATTTCAAATTAATCCCTTAATCTTCTACACAAAAACACCAACAGTCATAGTCACACTTATATCACAATGTCACAGAAAGAGATACATAGTTTTGCATCCTATAAACTTACTGTAAGGCAGCTAAGTGGCTCAGTGGAAAGAGTGACAAGCCTGGAGTCAGAAAGACTCATCTTCCTGAGTTCAAGTCTGGCCTCACACACAAATTGTGTGATCCTAGGCAAGTCACTTAGTTGCCTCAGTTTCCTCATCTATGAAATGAGTTAGAGAAAGAAATGGCAAACCACTCCAATATCTTTTCCAAGGAAACCTCAAATGGGGTCACAAAGAGTAAGGCATGACTGAAAAATGATTGAACAACCTTTATTATAAATTTGATCCTTTTCTGTATTTCATCTAAAAACCAGTTTAGCAAAGCATTACTCTGTTCCTCTCACATTCTCCTTACGTACAAAGCATTCTTTTTGTTTTTTATTAGTTATCAGAGATAACCTTATATAACTGAATCAGTTTTTTTTTCCCTGTCTAATTCCATAATCTCTCTTTCAAGTGTGGCACAGCCAAAATAGACTAATTATACATTTTGCATTACTCATCCAGTTTTGAGCTGATAAGATTGTGAATAGATTAGTCTCCTTCATATTTGTTAATCTCTGCTTTTAAAATCAATACACATTTAATTAATAGGGAAATACTAGCTTAGTAAATTAAAATTAAAATTACTCTGCTACAGATTTTTTGAGATGCTGGTGATATTGATTTCTGCTTCTTGAGGTTTAACCAAGTTGAAGAATTATAATGTTAAAATAGGTTCTTCTATTGTTTTACATATTAATGCACTGCTAATGCTTTTTAAAATGAAACAATAAGTTTTTCAGAGGGAAAAAAAAAGATTCTTTCTACATTATATAACTATTTTTAAACCCAGTTCTCTCTGTGGCAGAAGATAGGAGGCTAACATATGAATAGAATCAATGAACATATAAACAACCAAAGGAATTGATCTCTTATTGTGCATGAAGAAAAACACCTTATTTAATTAAGACTTCACCACCAGTAAATATACCTTGTATTAGAATTATAAGTGGATCAGAGCAATCCATGCTTTTCTCTAGGGTACTGACTTTCAAAGGGGTAAAAGGACAATGTTTTCTCCCCATAGTGGTCCTATGTCAGTCTACATTGAACAACTATTTTTATTCCCTTTTCTGGCCATACTTCCCTCTGGGAATGACTAGAGGACCCAGTTGGAAGTAGCATCTAGTCAATAGTCCATTTCTTCTTTTTGACCACAGAGTTTATCCTCAACCATCCTTCCAAAAAGCCTTTCCCTCTCCTGGCTGGACACTGAAACTCCATCTCCACCCTGTGCCATAGAACACAAGAATCTCCATTCCATTCTGATACCAAGACACACTAACCCTTTTACAATGGTGGTAGCATGCTCCTGTCAGGTAGACAGCCCAATGTAGTGACTTGAAGCTATGCCTCTGGACTTTTCCATGCACCCCATACCTGCATGTGCTGGCTTCCTTAATTAGGCTATGAGCTCCTTGACATCATGGGGTATCTTTTTCTTTTTGTATCCCCAGTGCTAGCACAGTGTTTGTCCCATATCAAGTAAATTATTAAGTGTTTTTCATCTATCCATTCATTTATTTTGATTTTGAGTATCATATATAGGGACCCCACTATCATGCCCCCTCCTCATAGTGTCTGTTACATTGACCATTTCACCCTACCACTTGCCTCTTTTTGCCCCTATCCCACCACTGCCCTTGACTTTTAAATTGAATTTGTCCCAGGTTAAATAAAAATAAAAATAAAATTTCTAGTTAGAGCTGTACTGAGCATGTAAGGTTAGATCAACTCAGAGATCAATTAACATTGCAAGAACCCCCCAAAAAATTTACCTTGATCTCTTTGGGTCCGCTGAAAAAGTGGTAGGATAAATTTAATTCTTTCCAAATAACAAAATCGTAGCTCTCAACTCCTATCCTTACAAAAACACTAGTAATTCAGATGGTTGGCCCTAAATCTGCTTTAAAATATATTTTCTTTTGTAGATTTGAGGAGTAGTGTGGTCTTAGAAACAGTCTTGATACACAGAAAACTAAAAAAGTTTCCCCACTGACAACGAATTGTCTGACTATACTGGCATGTAGTAGCAGAAATGATTCAAACTTTCTAAAATTCCTTTCTGGAAAAGGTAATGAAATGGGAATCATGAGACTTTGGCTCGAGAGATGTGAGTAGTGCCTTAATTTCTAACCTGTGTCTATTTATGTGAGTCATGTACCATAAGAGTAAACAGATTTCTTTCTTGTACACTTACAGAATAAAATTACAGAAGTAATAATTCCAGTACAAGAATGCTAACTTCGAAAGTAGGAGAGAACATATTTGGGGGAAATTGTTTATAATTCAGTTACTATAGTTCAAAATTTGTACTTCTGTGATCCCTGTTTTTGTCTCAGTGGCTATACCCTCCACCCATGCAGACTGAAACAACACTCCTGCTTGGCAAAGAGTCTTTACTAATTGATGTGATGATAAATATTAAATGTTATTTAGCTTCCACTTCACCTCCACCTCCCTTCAAGGACCAGCTTAAGAACCAAGACCTTTTATGAATATCTCAATTTCTAGTTCCCACTGATTTCCAGAAATTGCTTTGAAGATATTTTATATATGCTTTTACGTATGCATGCTTTTACCTCCAATGGAGCATACACTACTTGAGATCGGCAACTATTTAATTGTTATCTTCGTGTCTCCAGTGCCTAGCAAACTACCTAGTCCTTATCACTCTTTTAATAAATGCTTATTGAAAAAAAATAAATTAACTGAATTTGAAGAAAAGGTCTGTGTTGGAATCATACTTAATATCTTAAGTCAATTTCATAGAGAGGAACTTTTCTTTAAATTTGACCAATTGTTTATAACAGATTGTATATACCCACCAGTATTCTAATCCTATGAACAATGGACTATTAATAATTATTTAAGCAGTTTCCATTCTATTATATTTAATTTAATTATATTCAACAAACATTTAAATGTCCTCTATGTTCAAGACCTTCTGTTTTCCCATCGACACTCTGTGTGGAGATTATCAACATAAAAAAAAAATTACATGGATAGGAAAGTGGGCATCTAAGTCAGTAGTTTTTGGTGTTCTCTTCTTTGCCTTTTTTGTATTAAGAAGTAAGAGAAATTTTTATATCATACTGGTTACTTCTTCTATTTCACCTGCCTTGTGAATTGCTCCCACACAACAATCTCATAATTGTGCTAGTTCCATGGATCTCCTCTCTGCTTTCCTCATCTTTCTTGTCTTTAGAACCATTTCTTTCTCCTATTAGACTGTGATGTTAGAGTTCATATTGCTGTTTCTTGAAGTGAAAAAAGTTGGATATATAAAAAAAAAAGTCTTTGCAAGTCTTTATCCTCTTTCTTCTGTTTCTTGCCATCCTTCCAGTTTCATTTCATCCTTAACTTATCTAGTAATGAAGTTATTAGTTGGGTATTTCATCATGCTTTCTTTCAATTGGCTTCACTCTATACTGTTTCTGTTTTATGGAACAATATCCCTCATATTATTCCATCATTATTCTCCACAAGATTTTAAGTTTCTATTCTACTCCATAAGCTTCTATTCCATACTTCTGTTGCTTTTGACTTCTATATGTCTGCTTGGCACAATGCCATACAGTAGTGATACAATGACAAAGCAAAAAGCAGGCCCTGAACCCAAGGAACATATTACTGAAATCAAATGTTTTGGGAAATGATTATGAGCTTATTTTATAAAGTGCATGTATTTTACACACATATATCAATACACTTCATATTCTGAAGATGATACTGAAAATTAAGGCAATTGATTAGCCAATCATTTCTAGAAGCAAGATTAGTATTGATTTGATTACTATTTCTGGAGCAAGAGGTAGAAATTAGAGCATATATATGTGTTTATGTTGGGGAAGGGTAATGAGGAAAAGGAGGAGGGCACAAGGCAGACAGAATTTAGAGTAGGGCAAATGGCAAGATGCCTGAGTAGTCTCTGGTTTCCTGAAACTGGATGGTATACATCATCAATGATAACTAATACGTACCATATGTGACCCTTCATAGGATAACATCATAGATTTGGAGCTGAAAAGAACCATATAGGTCATTCATCCCAATGCCCTTATTTTACAGATTTAGACTGTGGGCCAAGAATTAAAGTGACTTGCCGTGTCACATGAGCAGTGAGTGTCATACTGGAAACTAAGTCTTTCTGGCTCCATTCATTGTTCTATTCACTGTTCCACCCTGCTTTTAGGCATTCTGCTATAGCAGCAGCAGAGTAGAGACTACTTTAAGGGGAGAGGGATGTTATTGCCTGCTGTATGTTCATATGCTCTGTATTCCCTCTGCTGTTCAGCAGTTTGTCTGGCTTAGACTGTCTAAGTTTCAAAGCTGAAAATCCAGCTCTCACCCCCACTGTTCCATATAAAAATGTTAGCCCTTAGCCTGCCAGATAACCCAGGGCAAGCAACTAGGGCACTGTGTCTTTAAGGATGGTTCCATGAATAACAATTCAATTATCTTATTAGTACAGGCTCTAACTAAACAACAAGACTCAGGAATCCATGGTAACCCCAGCATAGCAGGACCAGTTTTGTGATCTTCACTGTGGAAAAAGGTAATGACCTAGAAAGTCAAACACTGTAAAGATTTGTAACAGTTTAAAATTTTCCTTTTAGAGAAGAAAAAATACATAAATCATTTAACTATTATTGCTTATGCATTTTTAAGTCTAGGCAAGTAAAAGTGAAGATATATATATATATATTTTTTTTTTCAATATTGAGTGAAATAGACAGCGTATTGGATGTTCTTCACTAGATTGTAGATACAGAGGCTTATCTTTTATATCCCCCTGTCAATGAACATTGATTTTAGACAACTCATAATAATACATTAGTTTGTGTCTTTGCATAATAGAAAAATCACTGGACTTGGGTCAGATGACTTCAGTCCTTCTTTCAGCTCTGCCACTATGACCATTAGTAAGTCATTTAATATCTGGTGGCCTAGATTTCTTTGCCTAAAATGGATAGGTACTGATTATTTTTAGTGTTCTTGTAATTTAGAATCTATGACAATTTAGTCCAGTTTTTTTCTTTTAAAATGTTGTTCACTACTAGAGTTATAACTATCCCAGAGAAAATGGAAATTTATCTCAGGTGCTGGCATCCATGCGATGACCAACATACCTCACCTCATTTCACTGGTACATGTCATAACTCTCTTAGCTACCCATCCCGTCATCCTACTGGTGTTGTGCCCCTTGACTAGTGCCAACCTTTTAACATCAATCTCCATATGGGCAAAAGTTGGGCTCTATGATGGATGGGGCTCATTCTCACATAGTTAGTTGCACACGTAGTCCTTTCTGTCATTGTACCTATCATTGTCAATTAGATTTATTTCAGTCACACTTAACAACTAGGAGGCTTTTGCTCACTACTGACTTTTTTTTTAATCTTTCCTAATATCACTGATAGGGATATGGTTTTTATCATGCCATTCCTTTACCACTGAAAAAGTCTCTGAATTGGTTTCTGTACTTCTGGTCTTTCATCAATTGAATCCATTCTATGCATCAACCTTCTGAAAATACTACTTGTATACTTTACTGTCCCACTCAAAATTCTTCCATAATTCCTTACTGCCTACAGAAAAGAGATCTGACTCTAGCATTGATCAAATGAGATATTTATAAAACATAGCACAGTGTCTGGCAGATAGTAAGCACTTAATAAATTTTCATAAATGATTGTTACCTTCCTTCCTTCTTTCCTTCCTTCCTTCCTTCCTTCCTTCTTTCCTTCCTTCCCTCCTTGAAAATCTCCCCCAAGGCCTGAGTAAGAGTTCCTTATTGACCTCTCATTTATGCCTTCGGTTGTTATTCTACCCAAACTATCCACTCCAGCCAATTGCTTTACTCATCATTTCTTGAAAATATTTCATATAATCTCACTTCTGTACCTTTAGTCATGATTTTCCCCCCTCAGCATGGAATGACCCCATAGTTTTTCTGTTTCTCAAAACCCACCACAAAAACCCACCTTCTTAGCCCTTCTTTGACTAAGTAAGTCTTCAAAAATACCAATAACGGAGGCAGATAGGTGGATAGAGCAGCTAAGAGGATTCCATATTGATTGGGAAGTGAAAATATGGTAAATCCTGGAGAAAGGTTTAAGGGAATATATACACAAGAAAAGGTAAGCTCTGGTTTTCATGTGCCTATACATTTCAGGGGAACAGGTAAAACCTGTCACAAAAGGACAAATCAAACTGGGTAAATATTAGAAAGTTTTCAATGTATGGAACTTTCCAATATCTTCTCATTACAAATATATACATGATTTATGAACTTTTGGAAATTTGTTCTTTCATTCAAATATTCACATCTCAGTACAGTCTCTTCAGAGTATAGATGAGAAGTCTCATTTATCTCATTTCTGCCCGTTGGGTCTATTCCCTAAATGGAATTTGAAATGAATGTGAAGAAATCTCATCTCACCAAGGAATGAAAATGAACAAAAGCCCAGGTCATACGGTAAAAAACTAGAAGGGTTTCCCCAGAATTGTGTTCATCTGTGCTGAGAGATAAATTCTATTTAAATACGGTCAACACCATTGCATAATTACCTGTCGCAAACAATTGCTCAAAATGGGCCAAAATTATTTTTTGTGTGCGTTTTCAAATAGACAAAGCCTTTTCCGTTTCACTAGGGAGAAGGAACAAAAAAAAAATGCTCAATTAAAATGTTTGAATCTGCAGGCACTGACTGCTTGGAGCTGTCCAGCTTGGCCTTATCTCAAAAGGCATTCATGCTCCAGCAGCTCACCATCCCTGAGACAAATGGTTTTACCTAAGCTTCAATGAAACAGCACCTTTCTAATTCCTATAAGCATGGTCAGTTAAAGACTTAAAAACTAACAACCCAATTATCCAGTGTTCGAGGAAATCTTGAGGTCTGACCTTTAGATTGCTCTTCTTTAAGTGTGGGCAGCGCAGTGAGATGTATACTCAGGATAATACAATGCTTGTACTTGAGAAAAGACACTTTGGGAGAACTGATAAATTTTCTTTCAACATTGTTCAAATACACACACGCACACACACACACACACACACACACACACACACACACACACAGCCACTTTATTTCACATTGGGATCTGAAGAGAGCTATATTACTCTCCTTAATGCTTCCTTAATATTTTAAAGTGCTAATATTTTGCAATATTTCAGAAAATGCAAATTCCCACTATGGTGAGCAATATTTGCATAATGTTCACACATCCCTCAGAGTTCATTTTTTGGAAGCTTATTAACTCTTTCAGCACACTGAGATATCATTTAGGATTCATGAAGAAATGCACTTATTTTTCCACTTATAATTTCAAAGAGTACTAGCAGTTTATGCTACTAAATATGCAGAGAATTGTAGTTTCTCTGTGTGATATGTCCAGATTCTCTAACATAGTCTGACTTGTGGCTGGCACCTATAGAACAGTTCCTAACTACTGAAGTATCTTGATACCGTGCTAAAGAAGGGCATGGTAAAGCATCTCTTTTATGCAGAACTTATGTGTTTATAATTATAGCTTGAGCATGAAGGCAGAAGATATGCAAAGTGATATCAGCAGCCATATGATTAGTCACTCTTCTTATAGCTTCCATCTCTCATCATAAGGATGACCCAATATTGTTACCATGAAGAAAAATTTACTCATTTACTCATTTATGAGGATACAAGCAGGAAGAGTTTGATATAGAAAATGACGGGCCACTCTTGGAGTCAGGAAGGACTAGTATATAATGCCTACTTCTGACATATAATAGCTATAAAATATCCAGCAGGTGGCTTAACCTCTCCTACTCTTAAACAATACCCAAAAAATAAAAAAAAAAGATTACAGAGTTGTCATCTTGCATTGGTGAAGGAATTTTATTACAAGAGTTTACCATAGTAATAAAATAAATCATTACCCTAGGTAAATGCAGGACAAATCAAGGAGAATCACACTGATCATTCTTCCATAGTTCATAGATCTTGAAGGGAGCTTGGAGAGAATTTAGTCCAAACTCTTCATTTTGTAGATGAGGAAATTGAAGTTTCAGAAATAAATGACATATGCAAGATTATGTAACTAGTAAGCAGCAAAACCAAAATTTGAATTCAAATTTTAGAGTACAAGGTGAATTCTCTCCATTACTTTGCTTTGCTTTTCCTATTGGAATTTCAGAAATTAGGGAGTGCTGACCTCATTAAATGTTCTTATAATCTTTTGGCAACTTCCAAAGAGTAAACTTCTCTGTAACTACTTTCTTCATGATATTAGTATAAAAGATGATGGTCGAAAATGAGTATTGTAATATCTGGGTAATATAAACAAAAAAAAAAGTAAAGAAGCTTTCATTTTTTTCAGGCTTGAACTTCCTAATTTATTACCTGAATCATATTATCATATGTAAGGATGTGGAAAAGACCTTAGTAGTTACTGAGTCCAAACTCTTAATTTTAATTTTAGATAACTGACTTAGAGACATGAATGTAGTTTTCCAAGGTCCTAAGACAACAAGTAGAAGAGCTGGGATTTATTATTATACTAGCTCAAAATTATATGGCATTTTCACAGAATTATGGGTTGTTTTAGAAGAGCTCTTAGAAATCTTCTAGTCCAATCACTTTATTTTTACAATTGATGAAATTGAAGACTAGAGATATTACATAGCTTACCCAATTGGCAGGGACAAGAACTGAACTCAAGTAATTTTTTTCCCAATCCATTTTTTAATAGAAACAGGCTGTTTTTATACTTAAGTCAACAATAGTTATTAAGCACTACTTTGTGCCAGACACTGTGCTAAGTGCTGGGAATATAAGCACAAGCAAAAAGAAAGACAATCCTTGCCCTGTAGGAACTTGCACTTTTATTAGGGAAAATGACAAATAAAATGAAACTGAGAAGTAGAAGGGGGGTGAGGAAATAACTTTTTGCAAACTTTACAATTTACAAAGTGTTTCCTTCAGAAATTGATAGATGGACCAGCAGAAGGAACTCATGGAGCAACTCAGACTTTAAAAAAAATGTGTATAAAATGGAAGCAAGGGCAAGTAACTGAGAATGAATAAACAACAGTGCCAGAAATTTGTGAGATAGGAGGCCAGAATGAGTTAAAGTTTGCAGTGAATGACAATGGCAACAAAATGGCTTAGTCTTGTTGGGAGCAAAAAAAAAAAGAGACAAAGAAGGAATGGGAGCAGTGTTCAAAATGGATAGAGTGATGATAATGGATGATTATTAGAAGTCTGAAATACATTTACTTTTATTCTATTTACTTTTCCAAGGAAATGACCCTTTCACTCAGAAATATAAAATAAATAGAGCTGAAATCTACTTAAGGAAGTTGAAACTCAAGATAGTTGAAGATATTGCTTTTAGTAGATGGACTAGGGGAAAAAATGTATTATAGAGTTCTGGCAGGTGTAACTGGTGAACTATTGTCAATGACCATTTTTAAACTGAGAATAATGAGATAGATATTATAGAACTGAATAAAGGAAATTATTGCCCCTATTTTCCAAAAAAGGAATGGATTCTAGGAACTGTTGCCTAGGTAGCTCAGTTTCTATGCCAGGAAAAAATCTGGAGCAAATTATTATTCCTGAGCACTTATTAATGGGAGCAGTGATGACTAAAAGTCAGTGGGGCTTCATCAGGAGTAGGTCATGCCAGACTAACTCCATTTCATTTTTTGACAGAATAATTAGACCATTGGATTTAGGGAACACTACAGAACATAAGTAAACCCAGATTTCACCCAACATTTGTCAAATGTTCACTCTGTAGTTATGTAGAAGTGGGAAAGATGTGGGGCTAAATGAGTTTATCACATTCACTTAAATTCAATGGGAATGTAATAAGTTTTATTTTCTTCGAGATAAATTCATCCAGAGGCAAGGATTTGTTAATCCTGTGATCTGTAAAACTTCTCTTTTAAAATATTTGATAACTGTATTTCAATACAATTGATTTTATTTTTATCCTAAGTATTTTATTTTATTTTATACATTTAAAAATCTTATTCAAAGAAGGTATCCATAGGCTTCAATGGACTCCCAAAGGGTTCTTTGATGCAAAGAAAAAAAAACAAATAAGAACTATTTCATTAGGGGGATATAGTACAAACACAGGAAAAATATTATATAACACAACAATTTCAGGAATAAGAGAACAGAAACTACAAGAGGGAATCTGTAAAGGGTCCATGGAGAGGGTTGCACCTGAGCTCAGCTTTTCTGGGAAGACAATTTGTGGCAGGTGGAGAGGAGGACCTAGTGTATTCAAAAACTAGGAGATAATTTGTATGAATGAATAGAGGCAGAATATAGAATGCTAAATTTGAGGAATAGCTTACATTCAAAATTTGACGATGATATAAAATGTGTTAAGGGGAATACTGTGAAATAAGCATTGAAGGAAGAGTTGGATCCTGGTTGTGAAGAGTTTTAAATTCCAGACT
>NW_020951957.1:3324789-3373005 GCF_900497805.2 Vombatus ursinus | reverse complement strand
TCTTTCTTTCTTTCTTTCTTTCTTTCTTTCTTTCTTTCTTTCTTTCTCTTTCTTTCTCTCTCTCTCTCTTTCTTTCTTTCTCTCCTTTCTCTCCTTTCTTTCTTTTTTGAATAATATTTTAATATTCCAGTTACACATAAAAACAATTTTTAGCATTTTTTTATTTTGAGTTCCAAATTCTCTCCCTTCCTACTCCCCCTCCCTGAGACAACAAACAATTTGATATAGGTTATACAACCACATGAGCTTTTTAAACAAGGGAGTAACATAGTCCAACTTTGCCTAGGAAAATTGTTTTGATAGCTTTGTGGATGATGAACTGGAGAAAGGAGAGATAGCAGGATGACCAACTAGAAGGTTCTTCCAATTGCCTAGGTGAGATGATGAAGGTCTGAGCTAGGGTGCTAACTGAGTGAAGAGATAATAAAATAGATGTGGGTAAAATGGCAGGAGCTAAGTCAAAGAGCACTGTGTGTGAAAATGTTCCATGGGGAGATCATAATGAAGTATGGATATGCATTGGCACATAGAACAAAGTAAAATTGTATAGGGTGTATAGAGCCAGATTGTGGAGACCTTTGGATAATAGCTCAATTTTCTTTAGTGCCTTCTACAAAGCATATTTCCACATGAAATAATAGTGCTAATATTGTTAACTCTACTTTATGTGGAAATGTAGAAGATATAGAAAATGAGGCATAGAAAGCACATAAATGACTGCTAGAGGAAGTGTGGTGCAGTGGATACAAATGTGAATTGGGAGTTCAAAAGTCTCAGATATGAATTCTATCTTGGACACATATTTCTGTGTTCCTGTGAGCAAGTCATGACTTCTGAGCCATAATTTCAATCTATAAAAATAGATGTAATATTTCCTGTTTTGCCTTCCTCACAGAATTGTTTCAAGAATTAAATGAGACAACGTATATGAAGTGATTTTCAAATGACAACATACTCTTATTATTTTCATTACCCAAGATTACATTGAGTAAGATTGAGACTCATCTTGGTTTGATTTTTTTTCAGCCATACTATATTGTCTCTCAAAGAGAGAGAGACATAGAGTTTGGTCTTGAATAGACAGGAAATAAGGATTCATTAATGTTTCTTGAGCAGAGGAATGGCATACTGAAACTGGTGTTGAGGGAATATTTGCCTGGGAATTACACGCAGAATGGATTGGACCAGTGATAGGTGGAAGCAAGGTATTTACTTCTATCCTGGCATTAAGTGATATGGTCCTGAATTAGGATGAGGATAGTGGGATGTAAAGGAAATTATGGATATGAATGCATTTTAAATTAAAAATAAAACAGGATGATTGCATGTTCTTATCAGTTGTCTAAACTGATTCATACCCAAAGTCAATTAGTAATAATTTAATACATCTAGGGATGTTAGCATTCAAAAACAAAATGCCTAGGGAGATTATACCTCACAGTCAAAAACATCCATTTCAAAAAGAGGAAACCCAGTAAGATAGAGGAGAGTTTGGGTTTGAAAACCAGTAGAATATCTCATTTTACTACATAATTTTTGTATGATGTAATTCTGCTCCTCATGCTGTTTAAAAAATAAAGAAGTAGCAATGTATTCACCAGTGGCACAAGGATATGCATTTATCTCTTGGGCATTGTGACACACAAGCCTAGAATTCTCAGCCCATGTGCATTATCAGTATTCTATTTTAACATACATTCACAAGTATTCCATGCATCCTAATAGTTCACCAAAGGCAGTTTAGTAATAAATGATTTTTAAGCAATACTGGCACAATTTTTAAAGCTTCACATAATGGTCGCACCCCAGTTTTTTGAGACAAAAATTGGCATAAAATCTGTGACAATTATGTGGTAAAATATGATATTCTTGTCCTTCCTCCCTTGGGCCCAACCATATTATCTTTGTTGTCAGTTTCTGGTTCTATTTGGAAGATCCCCTTTCCATTTGCTACTTCTCTGTTGGTTTCTACAAGTTATTGCATTCCATCCTCCCCAACCCATAACTACCACCACAATATTTTGAAGTTATTTTCTTTTGGTCATATTTGCAACCAATCAAACAGCAGAATTCAGCCACAATTTCTTTTAGAATAATTTTGTAAATAAATTTAACCTTTGGTGGAAAATTTTTCTATTTTTTACTTGTCACTACCATAATTATGTTGACATTGTGAGCACAATTATAGAGCTGTTATTTGCTTGTTTAACCTGTAATGCTATTGATTGTCTCTGAACATATATATATATCCTTCTGTTTATTTTTATTAGTATCTGTAGATGCAAAATTTTTCAGAAATGGCACTACTTTAGTGTGTAGGTTTGTCTTATCTTGATTCAAATCCAGGGAAAAGAAAGGAAAAAAATAAGTTTGGATTACATTGTGCCATTAATAATTGACTTTGCAGATAAAATTAGAATAGATATTTTATCCTCTGCAATTAAAGCCCCTGCTTCTGAAAGGCCTCCATTTTCCCAGCTGTTAAACACAGGGAATATTTCCAAATTCTGATAGCAACTTCCTCAATTAGGCTTGTCAAATGTAGGTGAGTAATCCTGGGGGATTCTGACCTGGTTCTTAACTATTTATTTATTCAGGGTTAACAGGTTCTTTTACTTTCCCACAGTTTACTTTTAGTCATCCTGAATTTGGAAATTTCATAAATGTGGAGTTAGAATGGGTTAGAAAAAATCCCCCCCCAAGTTACTAAACTTCTCACTAAGGAAAAGAGAAAAGAGTAGTTGATATAGTGATTGTCTTTCACTACTTAAAATAAGAATATTTCCTCTATCTTGTGACACATTTTCTTATTGCACTTTTAATATATTAGAAGAACTAAGCCAATGAGGTAGAAATGAAAAGAAAATATAGTAACAAGGATGGTGGAAGCTTCCAAAATACGATTACATATTGGTCCTTAAAAATATTCCTGAAAAATAGGGAGAAGGGGGAACCCCATAAACTTCAATAGATAACTTCAATTTATTTTAAGACCAGAGGACTTTAATAATTTTTGTGCTATGGAACCCTTTGGAATATAGTGAAGTCTATGGATTTTTTTTTCTCAGACTAATCTTTTTAAATGAATAAAATAAAATATTCTGGAATAGGAAAAAAAACACATTATTTTGAAATATAGTTATCACAATATTAAAAAAAATAAAAAATTCATGGATCCCAGATCAAGAATCCTTGCTCTAAGTGAGGTAGGATAATCAGACTTAATTTTTTTTCTGCATGAACCCAGAGATGCTTGGACTAGAAAAGAAAAGGAAAAAAAAAAGAGACTAAGCATGGAGGACAACATAAGTCATCTTCAAATATTACGGGCTGTCACAAGAAAAATGGATTAAAATCGTTCTCTTCAGAGGGAAGAAATAGGAGTGGTGTAGGCAAGTTGCAAAGAGTTGGATTTATCATTAGTGAGGAAAAAGGAAAACAAAATGAAACACTTCCCCAGGGATTAAGCCTACCCAAAAGCGAAATGGGCTAACTGAAGAGATGGTGTGTTTTACCTCATCAGAAATATTCAGTTAAAGGCTGAATGAGCAACTGTCAGTTATATTATAGAAAGGAGTTAATTTTTGAGGTATAAGTTAGAGTAGATGGGCACTGAGGTTCCTCCCAACTCAGAGCTTTATTGATATGATGGGTGAATAAATAGTTATCAAAATACCCAGAATTTCTAGGGAATAAATAAACTATCAACCCTAAGCACCAGAGGATTGGTTCAATCCAGATGAGCATTACATTCCTGTTTACTGTCTAATAATATATTCTTTTCCCTCATTCAATGCTACAAGTATTCATTAAGTACCTACTATGTACAAGACATTGTACAAGGTATTGAGGATATAAGCACTTTTAAAAAATAATATATTCTTAAATTTATGGTGTTTACTTACTTTAGATTTGTGATTTTGGAAAGCACACAGAAATAGCAGTTAGTTCAGAGTACAAAATGAATATGTGCTTCCCAGGGTAGGGAGCCACTTAGGTCAGTGCAGAATTCCTGAAATTGTACATAGACCATCATTATTTGTTTCATAATCAGGATAAAAAAAACAGAGATCCAGGAGTAGCTTCATTGCTGGTTGTTGCTGCTGCTGTTTCTGTTGCTGCTGCTATTGTTTTTGGACCCAGAGGGGGAAAAGAAAATTCTTGTAACAATGAATATTTGTACTCTCTCAAAAATTTATAGTCTTAAAGAGTCTTCAGGAGGCACTGAAATGTTAACTGATTGCCCAGGGTCACATAGCTAGTATTTGTCATAGACAAGAATTGAACTTAAGTCTTAATGATTCTGAAGCCAGCCCTCTAATTGCCAAACCATGCTGCCTCTCCCATCCTTTGTACTCTCAAACTATTTCAGGTTTGCTTTGATGCTATTGAACTATACTTACGTAAATCACAGGTTTAAAAAGGGTATCTCTTTTGAATTCTTTATCAGACCAGAATTCATGTATTATAATAAACCATACAATTATAACCTTACCCAGAACCTCAGGGGGCTTCTAGTCCAACACATACCCTCCATGCTGAGGCAGAGAATTCAAGAAAGGAATATGACAAAGTAAGATTGAAAAGGTCTTGTGACTTTTGATTGTGGAAATCTTTGACTATCAGGCAAAGAGATTTGAAATTTATTTACTAAGAGACACTAAAGATTTTTGAGAAGAAGAATGATTAAGCCAGATCCATGCATAAATGCATAAAGATTAGTGGAAACAGATTATTTAGAGTATTGCTGATGGCTATGGTGGCCCAGTGGATAGAGAGCCCAACCTAGAGTCAGGAAGACCTGAGTTCAAATCCAGCTTCCTAGCTGTGTGATCATGGGCAAGTCACTCAACCTTGCTTACCTCAGTTTCCTCATCTGTAAAATGAGCTGGAGAAGGAAATGGCAAGCCATTCCAGTATATTTGCCAAGAAAGCCCACATGGGATCATGAAGAGTCAAGCACAACTGAAAAGACTGAACAACAACAGATGGCAATGGAGATGAAGCAATGAATGTAGGAGACACTGTAGAAATCCTAAAGGGTAATCCTAAGAATTTGAGCATAGGATAATGGGTGACTGGTAATGCCAAATATTTGCATCCTTTTCCAGTGTCAAGCACAGTGCTCTGAATATAGAAGGTGTTAAATATTTGTGGAATGAATGATATGTAATAAGAAAATTAACCAAAGTCATTTCTTCCAGTCACTATTTTATTATTCAGAAATGTAATTCAACCTTTTTTTTTTCTTTTGTGATGCCTTATGGCTGTGTGGGCCTAGCCATTCAGATAATTGGGGATTTTATGCAAAGCTTGCTTTCAGCAATATTGCACATGGAACTTGTTTTCCATTTAATTGTATTGCAGAACTATGAAGCTATATTTAAATGTAAAGGTAGAATGTGTGTCAATAAATGTTTGGAATGCCAATAAGATGCTCCATTCTTATGGATTTTCCAAGTAATTTTTCCCTTCTTATGGGAGCAATAATGAGACAAATGCATTTAAAAGTCATTATTTATTATTTAGATTGACTTTAGGTTATATTCAGAGAAACATTCAAACTTTTACATCTATTTATATCATGACTTTGTCTTTGTCAAGGATTCAGCCTTCCCTCCCTGACCCTACTGAAATGGAGTACTGTAAGTAATACCTACTCCAATAGTGTTTAGGAGAATGATATTGTAAGCAGTATACTGTAATGGAGCAGTACTAGATTTATATGCAGTGGCCTGATGTTTGAATTCCAGCTTTTCTCTTATAATCTATGTGACCCTTAAACAAGATGTTCTCTGTAAGTCTCAGTTTCATTATCTACCAAATAAAGGTCTGAGCCCTATCTAGGGCTTCTTAACCTAGTATCTATGAACTTTTTTGCTTTATTTTTTATCTTAATTTAACATTCACTTTTTTATTTTCAGTTCCAAATTCTCTTCCTCTCTCTAGCTCCTCCTCCACCTATTGAGAAAAGCAAGCAATATGATGCTCATTATACATGTGAAGTCATGTTAAACATATTTCTATATTAGCCATTTTGCAAAAAAGCAAGAAAAATAGAGTGAAAAATATACTTCAATCTGTATTAAAAGTTCATTAGTTTTCTCTCATCTATGAAATTTTAAGAGAACTGAGTCAAATTTATAAAAATACAAATCATTCCCCAATTGCTAAATGGTTAAAGAACATGAACAGGCAGTTTTCAGATGAAGAAATCAAAGTTATCTATAGCCATATTAAAAAAATGCTCTAAATCACTATTGAGTAGAGAAATGCAAATTAAAACAGTTCTGAAGTACCACCTCACATCTATCAGATTGGCTAATATGACAGAAAAGGAAAATGATAAATGTTGGAGAAGATGTGGAAAAGTTGGGACATTAATGCACTGTTGGTGGAGTTGTGAAATGATCCAAATATTCTGGAGAACAATTTGGAATTGTGTCCAAAGGGCAATCAAACTGTGCATATCCTTTGATCCAGCAATATCACTACCAGGTCTATATCCCAAAGAGATCATTAAAAAAGGGAAAAGAACCTGAATGTGTAAAAATATTTATAGCATCTCTTTTTGTGGTGGCAAAGAATTTGAAATTGAGGTGATGCTCATTAACTGGGTAATGGCTGAACAAGTAGTAGTACTTGAATGTAATGGAATATTATTGTTCCATAAGAAATGATGAACAGGTGGATTTCAGAAAAACCTGGAGAGACTTACATAAACTGTTGCAAAGTGATGTGAGCAGAACCAGGAGAACACCGTACATAGTAACAGCAACATTTTGTGATGATCAAATATGGATAACTTAGCTCTTTTCAGAAATAAAATGGTCCAAGACAATTTCAAAGAACTCATGATGGAAAATACTATCCATATCCAGAAAAGGTCTGAATACAGATTGAAGCATATGATTTTTGCTTTTTTTTCCTTTTGATCTGTTTCACCTTTTGCAACATGAATAATATAGAAATATATTTTACATGATTTTCCATGTGTAACCTATGTAAAATTGTTTATCACCGTGTGGAGGGGGAAGAAAAGGAAGGAGAAAATTTGAAACTTATTTTTTTAAGTGAATGTTAAAAATTGTCTCTACATATAATTGGGAAAAATAAAATACTATTTAAAATCACTGTGAAAAAAATATTTTGATGGCAGAAGAGTTCATGGAACCAAAAAATGGTTAAGCACTCCTGAGCTAGATTATCATACTATTCCATTTCTAGCTCTAAGTCTACGGCTCTGTGATCAGTGACTCATCCATGGTTACACAGCTAGTAAATGTGAATAGTTTTAACATTATAACCTAATGTGTCAAAATGATGAACTTCAGTAAAATAGTGGCACCGACGAACTACTTGGTTAGTTCATTGTTTTTTGTATGACCAGCTTGCATATTTTTTTTTAAATCTCCTGTTCAAGCATATCCTTAATAATATCTATTATACCCCTTCTTGTACACAAGTCATCATTGGAAATTTGTTGTAGTTTGCTCATATCCACCAGCATATGTCTCTCCATGGTTATTTGTGTTATTTGTCCTCCTCTGAGATGATGATGTTCCATGATTTATAGTTGCGAGATAATGCTGGTGGTAAAGAGATCAGCATTTTCAGTGATTAGTAACAAGTGGTAATTATAAGCAATGTGCAAAAACAGCAAAATATGGATGAATTTCAAGGAATCCTATAAAATTTGCTCATGTTTCCTTATTTTCATTATTATTAATTTTTTTTTTTTTTGCTGGAACTAGTAGAGAAGACAAGCACATGGCTAAACAAATGTTCATTCGTGCATTTAAGATCAAAAGTTGAAAGAGAAATCAGACTGTAGGCTATGAAAAGCTTCCTGGCCTTCAGATCAATGTGAAACCTGCTACTGTCATTGAAAACACTTGTTAGAGTTAATCTAGGTAGCCTCCCTTTCATTTTCTATTTTGTTGTTGAAGGCAATTAATTCCACATTTTTGTTTTTGTTTTTTGTTTTTTTTGTTTGTTTGTTTGTTTCTGCAAGACTTGCATTGCTATCATGATCAGGAGAGATTAGAAATGAAAGAAGATTGAGTGCAATCTTTAAAGATACTGCTGTTAGACCAGCCAGTGGATATTAGGGGTGGGGATTGGAGCAAGAGGGGTGAAGGAGAGAGGAGAAGGGAGTGGTAGTGAGGAAAGATGATATAAGAAAGCACATAATTTAGTCCAGGTTATTGACTACTCTGATAATTGACATATACATATATTTACGTGACATGTAACTTCATTATATATTTATATTATTTATTATATATTTATATTAAATTAATATATATTTATATTACTTTAAAGTTTACAAAATACTTTTCAAATATTATCTAATTCTATTTCATGGACCCTTTGGCAGTTAGTCTGGTGAAACCTATGAACTTCTCAGAATAATGTTTATAAGTGCATAAAATAAAACACATAGAATTACAAAGAAAACTAATTATATGGAAATAAAATTACCAAAAAAATTGAAGAAAAATCACAGTCTCCAGCTTCAGAATCCTCTCTATTTTGAGCAAGCCTCAAAATAATCCTATGAGATATTCTATTATCCATTTTTACAGCAGAGGCAACTGAGACTCACAGAAGTCACTCACCCGTAGTCACACAGCTATTAAAGTCAGAGGCAGGATTTCAACCTAAATCTTCAAGACTCCATGTCTGTTACTTGGTCCATTGTATACTATAACCAGAATTTTGAAAGGTGACATTAAAAATTTGCTGATTATGATTAATTTAGAACCAGCCTTAACCACAATTTGACACATGATCTACAGCAATGAGTCTTAATATTAATTGGTACAATAGATCTTCTAATCCAAGCTGACCAAAATGATAGATAAATAGATAAGATAGATAATAGGAGATAACAATATCCTGATGAAAGGATATTCAGACATGCCAGGAGATCAGAATTTTAGTTCTACCTATTCCACTATATAACTGAGTAAAAGGACCATGGTTCCTACTTTTCCAATCTGTAAAATTAGTATAATTTTTTTTCTTTACCTCACAGGTATATTGTAAAGTTATGACATGATAAAATTCATGAGACATTGTGGAGGACCATAAAAAACTATATATTCTCTATATTTGAGCTACTATTTTAGTCTAAATTGTTAACTATTCTACATGGTACTTCAGTTCTAGAATATTTTTCTGATAAGTTATTTTTTTTACTTTTTACTTATTTCCCATTGCCATTTAGAGAAGTCTTATAATCCCACCTTTAAAAGTTATTTTTTCTCTACCTTTTGTGTTTCATATTTTGAAAGCTATTATTTGCTGGAATACACTTAGCAATTTGAACTTGTCTTTTAATATTTTCATTCACAACTAAGCAATATGTCAAATGAAAAAATTGAAAAGCATCCTTTGCTAAAAGAAAAACCTTAATTTCCATTTAAATGCAACTTTTTTGGAGTACTTTTTCTTTTAATAAACCAATTCCTTATGTTGAAAAAAATAACCTATGTCTTTGAAGAGATATAGAGTATTTTTATTGAAAGAATTTTATCCAAATTGTTCGTGAAAAATACTATGGATAATTTTATAATATATTTGATTTATCTATCACTAGATTATTGTGTGGTATTTTTTTGAAAAATACCTATAGATTTATAAGGAAAGTATCTATCAATCATCTGTCAGAGCTATGTTACTAAAACTGCTTACATGTTCTGCCACTTTTACTGTTTCAGCTGGAGTAAGCAGTAATTAATTCATTCAGCTAAATAGTTGGGATAACAAATAATTAGGTTAAAAAAGCTTTGTGATCTAGGTCTGGATGTCAAGGAACAGATGTAAAGTTTTCATTCAATTGCTCTTAGTGCAGGATATATTGAATAATGTACAAACTTGTCCTACTTGTGCAAGAAAAGTATGAGGACATGTTCATTCTGTACCACTTTACCCACTTTTTTTTTAATCTGGGACAGTAAAACCACTCATGTAATTCCCCTGAGGTCAGGTCTTTTCTATAGTTATATGACTACCAGTTGTCCTCCGCTGTGAGGGGCTATGAGGTTTCAGATTGAGGTAGACAAAGAGAGCTAGAGCCTCTTAGAAATACATTAATCTTATGTATGTCTCTAAAAGACACAAATCCTTTGGAACCAGGTAGTATAATAATGAAAATTCATCAGTTACTCTAGGTATCTCTTTTTGAATGTTACCCATCTTCTTCTGGGTGAAGGGGCCTGCATCACTTTGCAATCGGAAAAAAAAAAGTTTTATAGACATTTTCCTCTCTCAATTCCTATTCTCTTTACAATGAAGTATTCTTTGTCTTATATCAATGAACAAGTACTTAATGAATGTAGAATCACAGAATCTTCAAGTTGCAAAAGACTTCATAAGCCAATCTAGTCTAACGTATGTCTGAAAGGACATCAAATCTATATCTCTGAGTCAAGGTCATTCAGTTTTGTTTAGAATTCCAGTAAAGGGGATCTCTATACTTCTCACGGTAGATTATTCCACTCTTTTTTTTTTAATGAGGCAATCGGGGTTAAGTGACTTGCCCAAGGTCACACAGTGAGTAAGTGTCAAGGGTCTGAGGCCAAATTTGAATTCAGGTCCTCCTGACTCCAAGGCCAGAGCTCTATCCACTGTGCCACTTAGCTGTCCTGAGATTGTTCCACTCTTGAACAGTTTTAATTATTAGCAAGTATATCCTTATACCAAGCCTAAAGTTATATCTGGGCAACTTCCATGAACTATTGTGCTTGGCTATGCTATCCTTAGACCATTTAAACTTAAAGTTAAACAAGGGAAATGAAATCTCATGTTGCAAGTGGAATAGCTCTGGATTGAATCAGAGACTTGGGTTCAAATCCCAGCTGTCTCACTTAACTACCTATAAAACTGGTCAAATCACTTAATTTCTATAGACTTCAGTTTCTTCTTCTATAATGAAGTTTTACTAAATCAAGGCTGGTTAACCTACAGTCTCTGAACTTGTTTAAAAATATTATTATAACTACACTTCAATATAAGTAGCTTCCTTTGTAATCCTGTGCATTTTATTTTATACATTTAAAAAAATATTGCTAGAATCAATAGACTTCACCAAACTGCCAAAAGTATTCCGGACATATAAAAGAAGTTCAGAATCCTTAGATTAGATGATCTCTCTGGTCCTTTCTAGTTCTAAGTCAAATCCTATCACAATCTATTTATGGAAATTGACCAAATTATTTTGATACATAGGTATTGTAAATGTAGTGAAATATGCTGGCTGCCAATTGTTGGTCTGTTCTTAGAAACTCTTTTGTTACACTAATATATTTCCTTTTTTTTTTTTTTTGGTTTTCAATATTCACTTCCACAAGATTTTGAGATCCAAATTTTCTCCCTATGTTTTCCCTCCCCCTATTTCATGATAGTGTGCATTCTGAATATCCCTTCCCCCAATCTGCCCTCCCTTCTATCACCCCACACCTTCTCTTATCCCTTTCCCCTGCTATTTTCCTATAGGACAGGATAGATTTC
This sequence comes from Vombatus ursinus, assembly GCF_900497805.2. Taxonomy (NCBI): domain Eukaryota; kingdom Metazoa; phylum Chordata; class Mammalia; order Diprotodontia; family Vombatidae; genus Vombatus; species Vombatus ursinus. The sequence continues at coordinate 3,361,488 of NW_020951957.1, read as the reverse complement.
TATAAACCATTGTCTGTATATCTTATTTACCAGTTGCATGTAAAAAAAACAAATAAATAACATTTGTTTTTTAAAACTTTGAGTTCCAAATTCTCTCCTTTCCTCCCTCCCCATTAACCCTCATTGAGAAGGCAAGCAATTTGATATAGGTTATACATGTGTAATTATGCAAAACAATCTTATAATAGTCATATGAAAGACTAACTATATTTCCTTCTATCTTATCCTGCCCCCTGTTTATTCTGTTCTCTCCATTGACCATGTCCCTTCTCAAAAGTGTTTGCTTCTGGTTACTCCCTCCCCCAGTTTGTCCTCCCTTGTATCATCCCCCCACCTCTTATTTCCTTCCCCCCCACCTCTTATTTCCTTCCCCCCTATTTTCCTGTAGGGTAAGACAGATTTCCATATGCATTTAAGTGTGTATGTTATTCTTTCCTTAAGCCAAATCCAATGAGAATGAGATTCACTCATTCCCTCTCCCCTCCCCCCTTCTCTCCTCCACTGTAAAAGTTTTCTCTTGTCTGTTTTATGAGATAATTTACCCCATTATACCTCTACCTCTCTCTTTCTCCTTCTCCCATTACAATCATCTCTCACCACTTAATTTTATTTTTTAGATTTCATCCTTTCATATTCAGCTCATCCTGTGCCCTCTGTATATATACCTATATTTCTATATATGTATGTATGTATGTATGTATCTATCTATCTATCTATCTAATCTATCTTCCCTCCAACTACCCTAATACTGAAAAAAGTCTCATGAAGTTACAAATATCATCTTTCCATGTAGGAATGTAAACAGTTCAACTTTAATAAGTCCCTTATGATTTCTCTTTCCTGTTTACCTTTTATGCTTCTCTTGAGTCTTGTATTTGAAAGTCAAATTTTCTATTCAGCTCTGGTCTTTTCATAACCAATGCTTGAAAGTCCTCTATATCACTGAATGTCCATTTTTAACCCTGAAGGATTATACTCAGTTTTGCTGGGTAGGTTATTCGTGGTTTTAATCCTAGCTCCTTTGACCTCTGGAATATCATATTACAAGCCCTCCAGTCTCTTAAAGTTAGAAATTGCTAAATTTGGTGTTATCCTGATTGTGTTTCCACAATACCTGAATTATTTCTTTCTGGCTGCTTGCAATATTTTCTCCTTAACCAGGGAACTCTGGAATTTGGCTATAATATTCTTAATAATTTTCCTAATAATTTCCTAATAATATTCCTTTGGGGGTCTCTTTCAGGAAGTAATTGGTAGATTCTTTCAATTTCTATTTTACCCTCTGGTTCTAGAATATCAAAGCAGTTTTCCTTGATAATTTCTTGAAAGATGATGTCTAAGCTCCTTTTTTCATGACTTTCAGATAGTTTGATAATTTTTAAATTATCTCTCCTGGATCTATTTTCCAGGTCAGTTGTTTTTTTCCAATGAGATAATTCACATTGTCTTCTCTTTTTTCATTGTTTTGATTTTGTTTTATTGTTTCTTGATTTCTTGTAAAGTCAATAGTTACCATTTGCTCCATTCTAATTTTTAAGGAAGTATTTTCTTCAGTGAACTTTTAGATCTCCTTTTCCATTTAGCTAATTCTGCTTTTTTAAGGTATTCTTCTCCTCATTGGCTTTTTTGGACTTCTTTTGCCATTTGGGTCAGTCTATTTTTTAAGGTATTATTTTTTTCAGTATTTTTTTGGGTCTCCTTTAGCAAGCTCTTGAGTCATTTTTCATGATTTTCTTGCATCACTCTCATTTCTCTTCCTAATCTTTTTCTCTACTTCTCTTACTTGCTTTTCAAAATACTTTTTGAGCTCTTCCATGGCCTGGGACTGATTCATATTTTTCTTGGAGGCTTTTGATGTAGGAGCTTTGACTTTGTTGTCTTTGTTTGTATGTTTTGATCTTCTTTATGACCAAAGTAAGATTCTCTATTCTGAGTTTTTTTTTTTCTGCTGTTTGCTCATGTTCCCAGACAATTACTTGACTTTTTAACTCTTTGTTAAGGTAAGACTCTGGAGGGTGTACTGTCCCAAGCTTCAGGGGTTTTGTGCAGCTATTTTCAAGGAAACTTCTAGGGACCTGTACACTTTTAGCTCTTCCAAGGTGGTATGATCAAGTACAAAATGTTTACTCCTCTCCTGCCCTGTGTTTTGGTCTATGAATTACCATAAGCACTCTTTTCTGCCTTGGAAATATGAAGAGGATTCTCTCTCCACTGCTACCATAAGCCCCACCACACCAGCACTCCTCCTCGTTCCAGGACCACCACTCAGGACTGCAACCCAGATATAAGCATGGGTAAAGCAAGAGAATCCTGCCTCAGTGCCAGCAAAGAGATCCTTGCAATCCCCCTCTGACCAGCTACTCAATCCCCCTACTGTCTGTGGGTTGAGAGCTCTGGAAGCAGCCCTTCTGTGGCCACCACCCTGGGGCTGTACTACTGCCAACGCTAGACTGTGCTTCTCTTTCACCCAGGTCTGACAGACCTTTCCCACTGACCTTCTAAGTAGCCTTTGGCATTTATGGGTTGAGAAGTCTGGAAACAACCACATCTTCCAGTGATTTAGTCCCCAAGGCCTGCTCCAGGTTTGCTGAGGCCCCATCTTTGCATGTATAGCCCATGCTGAACTGCACTTCTCTCCCAGTCCAGTGAAACAGACCTTTCCCATCAACCATCCAGGTTTTCTTGGACTGGAAATTTGTTTCATTCTGACTTTTTGTGGGTTCTGTTGCTCTAGAATTTGTTTACAGTCTTTTTTTACAGGTATTTGGAGGGGTTTGGGGGAGAACTCAAGTAAGTCACTCCTTTTACTCTGCCATCTTGGCTCTGCCCCCTCCAATAGATTTCATTCTAACTAATAGATATCTAAGGTAGAATTTGAACTTATAGGTGAGTATATTGTTTTCTCCAATAAAAAAGTACAATTCTTTGAGGGCTAGGACTCTTTCATTTCTGTCATTGAGTAACTAATACTTGGCACATGGAAGTACTCAATAAGTACTTGTTGAATGCAGGAATGCAAAAATGAGTCACAGAGTCTGTTGCTTTTACTGCAATTCACCCTCTAACAAAGACATTCCTGATATCCAAACTTATATCTATTAATATGTGTTGAGTAGCTATTTGGTCTAGTGCATAGAGAGCCAGGTTTGGAGTTGGGAATAACAGGATTCAAGTCCTGCCTTTGAGATACATTGTGTGACCTTAGGCAGGTCATTTAACCTCAAAATATTTCAGGCCACTCTCTAAGATATTATGTTGTGGACAGTTGCTGATCTATCTTGGCAAAGGAGTTGATATTACCTTATACCATAGACATCCCAGGTCAGGCATTTATAAAGTAAAACCAAGCAACAGTAACAAAATTGTAACTCTTTGCTCAGGGCTGTTGGATCTAGGAGACATGATTACCTGCTGTATTTCATGACATCCAATTCTTTACATGACTTGACTATACCAGGCTATGAAACAGTGTGGATAGAACTCCTTTAGAAAGAATTTGACCCTCTTACTTTCCAAAAGCATGCCCACAAATGTAAAGGCATTGACCTTAAATTTGCATTAAATTTTCAAAATTTAATGATGTCACATGACAGTCAATAAACATTTATTAGGTGCTTACTATTTGTCAGGCCCTGTGCTAAGCACTGGGGATGCAAAAAAGAGACAAAAGACAATCCCTGTCATGTAAGTGAAACTTTCAACTATTTTTGTGTAATGTGAATTTGCCTACAGAGGTGGGGAAAGGAGGGAAGAGGAAAGGGAGAGAGGAAGGGGACAACCAGCATGGCGTTCAAGGGCATATAGGTCCCCAGGACAGAGAAGCAAAAGCAGGAGGAGGAACACATGGGGTGGGGATGGGGTGGAGGGCAGACCCATAGAGGCCAGAGAATGACACAGGAGAGGACAGGTGACATGTAGGGGCCAAGGACAGGAAACCCTGTGGAGGCCAGGGACTGGCACACAGTACCTGATTGCAGATGAACAGAAGACAGATATGCAGGCAGGTGGGCTGTAGGGAGAATGGGGGATGAAGTCCCAATCAATCCCAGATCTAGCTGCACTGTGTCTGTTCTGCTTTCACTTTCAAGGTTTTTTGGTTTGTTTGTTTTGTTTTGTTTTGTTTTGGAGTGGGAGACAGAGAGAACACAGTACTGTACAGTAAAGTTAACATTAAGTGGTTTTTTATGTGGATTTCTTTCATAATTCTTTATGCAAAATTGATTTTGCCTTCATGTAAATTTACATAAAGTGAAAAGTGCCTTACAAATTAGATAACAGGATAAATAGGAAATAACTAGAACTAAGAGGACTTAAGGAAGGCTGTCTGTAGAAGGTGGGATTTTAGTTGGGACTGAAAGGAAGCCAGGGAAGCTGGTAGGTAGAGATGAGCAGGGCAAGTATTCCAGACATAGGAGATAGCCAGAGAAGAGACCCAGAGCCAAGAGATGGAGTGTCTTTTTTGTGGAACAGCAAGGGGACCAAAGGCAGTGGTTCAAAGAGTATGTTGCAGGGAATAAGTTGTAAGAAAACTCAAAAGGAAGGAGGGGCCTTTGAACACCTAACATGATTTTATGTTTGATCCTAGAGATAATAGAAAGCCACTGGAGTTTATTGAGCAAAGGTGTGACATGGTAAAACCAATGCTTTAGGAAAATCACATTGGTAACCTGAGTGAATGATTGACTGAGGGCTTAGGGGTACTAGAAAGGATCAGAATGGTACAAGTAACAGTAACTTCCAGTGATGGCTCCCAGCCACCTATTGAACCCTGACATACTCATCTACTGGTAAAGGATGCTCAAGGCTGAATCCCCCTTTCCCTTATTTTCCAGTGGGAAGATTGGCACCCTGCTCCTTTGCAGTCTCACAGAAGCAGCTGAATTAATGTCCTACATTCAAGTCAGTCCCAGCAGCCAATAGAGGTTGCATAGTACTATAATTTCTGCTGAGCACCACTGCCATAAAGGCTGTCCAGTCAAACTTGTGCCTGGAGTTCATGTTCACACTTTCAGAAAATGGCCTTCTTACATTCTAGACATTTTTTCTTTTTTTGCTAGGCAATGGGGTTAAGTGACTTGCCCAGGGTCACACAGCTAGTAAGTGTTATGTGTCTGAGGCCGGATTTGAACTCTGGTCCTCCTGAATCCAGGGCTGGTGCTCTATCCACTGCGCCACCTAGCTGCCCCATTCTAGACACTTTTAGCGTGAAAAGATTTTATATATTATATTATCTGGTCTAAATTATTAATTCTACCAATGATAAACTGAGGTTCAGAGGGACAATGTGACTTAGTGGTATTTCTTACATAGCATAATCCTGCCCCTCCCCCCATGATTTATTTATTACTTTCCACATATTTTCTATTACCAATTGTAAAAATTTGACTTCCTAATCTTGTATCATGTGAAAAATGAGATTCAGAGCTTCTCATGCCCCTCTTCTTCCAAAGTCCTGACATTAAGTTCAGGAGGACATTAATGATAATGAGATTGCATTGGCTCTTCTAGTCCTCATCAGGCCCCACTGAAGCTTGTAAGTAATTTAATCTAAGGTAGGAAAGCCCCACTGTGTTCTGCTCTGGCTTGAGTGAAGACAGATTCTTTTGTCTAGATAACCCAAGGCTGGGAGTGGCCTGGTATGGCTAGAAGCAGTCTGGAATAGCGATATTTTCTCTGTCCAGGGGTGATGGAGTGACATCAGCCTCTGTTAGAAGGGTATATAAACTGTGCAGCCTGACCCCAAAAATGAATCCAATTCTAGACTGACTACCATGCATGAATGCTGCCAGCTTTAAGAGAAATAAACAATGGATACAACCTAATCTTATTTAGTCTTTCTTAGACCAAACTCTGTGTAAGGTTATTCCACCCATCTTGAAAACCATTATTTGCTAAAATACACTTGACAATTTGAACCCTATTCAGTCCTTTCTATAAATGTTGAAGCTGTGGATTTCACTTCTCTTTTTTTTTCTTCCTTCTCTTCCCTCTACTCTTCTTCCTCTATCACTTTTCCTTTTTTCTCTTTCATCTCCTTATCCTTTTCCTTTTCTCATCACTCTTACAGAAAAAAATCTCTGCTTCCTATGTGATAATTATTTTTATAATTGTAATGACTCGTTTCATTTATAATTTATCTTGACTTTGAACAAGATGGCAGTGTTTCAGAAATGGGGTCTTGCAGAATAATGCACAGCTACCCAAACAAATATTTATTAAATGTCCATATTTCTAACTTTGTTGGAAACAATATCAAGCTATCCAAAGAGTAGCTAGACTTTTGATGTTATTTTCACCTAGTGTGACCCCAATGTTTTATAAGCGAATAAAGCTCATGTCTAAAAAGGCAGAATGACTTGCCCACAGACACACAGCTTGTAGTAATTAGGAAGGCAGGAATTTGACTGTCCATTACAATGTAACACATTCCCTTTACTTAATTTTATTTCTTCAAATGAGAGTGAAAAGATTTGAAATCTTAAAACTCCTAAAAATACATGTCTTTTAAAAATTCTGATTATTTATTATGTTATTTCCCATTCATGTTAATGACAAACTGTTCTCTATTTAAAACAAATATTTTCTGGTCATTTTTAAAAATATTTAAACAGTATTTAAGAGGGATTAGGAAAAGAATATAGGAGAAGTCCCTGAAGTACAATGTTTAAAAAAAAGTGTTCCTTTGCTTAAAAGCTCATTTCCAAATATCAGCACTGTCTACTGTATTTCTAATTAGCATATGCCCTTTGTAAAATGCATGCTGGGAATGTAAAAGCAAGCCATCTTCCAATAAAACTATTTAATATGGTACTGCAGGAAACTTTTTTTTCTTCCCCTCAAGACATTTGCTTTCTTTTGCCTATGAAACTTCCCCTCTCCACCTATTCAAGGATTTGTTTGCCTTTATGTTGTACTGAAAAAAAAAAGGAAATTAACTTTAGTTAAGCTAATTTTAAGTTATCCAAATAAAACCAAAACAATTAAAACCATGAACAAACATATAATAGGTATTAGAGCATTATAGTAGTGTAGACTATGTCCCAAACTTGTAGCATAGAAACCTAGGTTTGAATCCTGGCTCTGTCCCTAGCTATGTGGCTACAGGCAAGTTAACTAACCTGTCTGAGGCACACCTTCTTCATCTGTTAAAAAAAAAAAGTGGGTGACAGAGTGGTAATAAAAATTGCCATGACAACCTCATAGAATTGTAAGGAAAGTATTTTGAAAAGATTCAAACACCATGAAAATTAATTTTAATTAAAAATAGAACTTGTACTTTGTTTGGTATTAGGTAACACTTTACATGATTATTAGAAATTGAAGGTTATCAAGAGAGAATGTAAATATATTCACCAAACTCCATTATAAGAGGACCAGAATCCTACCATAAAGCTTGAAGGATGACAACAGTAAAACTACAGATGCATTTGACTTTAAGAAAATCACAATGTGAAAATCTAGTTTGTGGGAAGACTGATATACATAATTTACAAAAAAGGATTCAGGTATCTTTAAATAGGAGGGCCCTAACTAAGACAATATAGTTCTCATTTTACTAACCCCCCCAAAAAAGTGTATACACACATATATATTTTTCTTTTAAAGATTGATGCTGCTCTTTAAACATCACATTCCTTCCCAGATATACTCCCCTCACCCCAATCCAGCAACCCTTAAAGCAAAAATTTTAAAAGCAGTAAGCTCTTTTTTAACACTTCAATGAAACCAAACAACATATAGACTATATCTGGAAGTATATGTGACATTTCACACTGATAGCCTCCTGCTGTCTAATGAAGGGAAGAAGGTATGTTTTCTTAGCTCTTCTATGGGTCCCAGCTTGGTCATCATAATTAAAAAGCATTCAGTTTTGTGGTCTTCCTATTGTTTTTTTTCTTTACATTGTTTTGGTAAATGGAGAAATTGTTTTCCTGGTTCTATTTACTTCATTTTGTATCACTTCATGTAAGACTTTCCATTGCTTTCAGAATTTCTCTCTCTTTCTCTCTGTCTCTCTCTCTCTCTGTCTCTCTCCGTCTCTCTCTCTGTCTCTGTCTCTCTCTGTCTCTGTGTCTCTCTTCTTTTAAATGAGCAGTAATAATAGCATTTATATAGTGCTTTAAGGTTTGCAAAGTGTTTGAGGATCTCATTTGATCCTCACAATAATCCTGGGAGGTAGGTCTTATTATCCCCATTTTATAGATGTGGAAATCTAGTCAGACAGAGGTTAAGTGACTTGTCTAGCTAGATCACAGAGTTAGTAAATGCCTGAATGCAAATTTGAACTCATGTCTTCCTGACTCGAGTTCATGCTCTATCTACTATGTCAACTATCTCATTTTATTAATGTATCACAATTTATTTAGCCATTCTATACTCCATTTACTTTATTTTCATCTCTTCATTGTTACAAAATTGCCACTATTAATGTTCTGGCATATTCAGGACTTTTATTTCTTATATCTGTTCTCCTTAGGTCATATGTTTAACAAGCATACATATGTATGTTGCAACATGCACCTACATATACACATATATGTATATGTATGTGTGTATAGTCAGGGATATAATTATTGAATACACTAAGTTAAATATGTGCTTTCTTTTATTTCCTTCAGACTTGTAATTTCATTGATGGACATTTCCTGAAACTTATAGTCTTAGAAAGTTACCTGAAGCAATAAGAGTTTAAGTGACTGCCCATGATCACACATTTAATATGTATATATCAGAAGCAGGGCATGTACCTAGGTCTTTCTGACTCCATGCCTAGCCCTCTGTCCACCACTCCATGCTACCTTTTAGTTGTATTAAATAGCACTGAGGAACCACAGAGACTGCATTGTATCCAATAAATTGTACAGCAAGAAAACATAAGTAAGCATTAGAGAGACTTATATACATTTATAGATAATCAGTTTATTACAGGGAAGTTAGAACTTTTTAGTGAACATATGTATGCTTTAGAAACTGATAGAAGTCATGGAGAAAAACTTTCTTATTTTCCCATATAATAGCCCTTGCTACCACTATCAGACACAACTTCTTGGGCTGATGGCAGAGAAGAGTCCTACCCTTGGTTGTAATCAACATTTAAAGATCTCCCTCTCCTTTCAACAGCATAGAAATGTCTTCCTCACCTTCCTAGCCACAATTCCAGTCTCATCCTTTGTCACCATCCCTTCTCTCCCACCACCCCTGCCCATTATCACAAAAATCTTTTGAACTATAGGGTAGGCTCCCTTTCCCTGTGTTGTGCTTCTCATTAGTTTCTCCCATCCATATCTTCATTCTTGCCCCAGTTGCCAAGAAATGGAGCTCTGAAGGCATGGACCCATTTGTGTGACCTAGCATGACAGATCTTCTTCTTCTTCTTATTGTTTACATTCCATTTTCCCTATCAGAATGGTGGAAGTTAGCAAATATGTTTCCTCAGGGTTGCATTCCCCAACATAATTTGATTTAAAAGAGGTCACTTATCACTCCCTAGAGACAGGAGGATATGTGTGTAGTTGTATGAAATACTGGTGCTCCCTTAGTGTATTAAGGTGACATTTTGTATCAATACTTTAGGTCAAGACGATGGAGTTCACAGGTTTGTTATTTTTGTCTAAGATTCTTTTTGTAATAGTATTTTTTTTCCAATTACATGTGAAGATAATTTTTAACATTCATTTTTAACACATAATTTTGACTTCCAAATTTTCTCCCCCCGTAATGAGTAAGCAATTTGATATAGGTTATATATGTGCAATCATGCAAAACATATTTCCATATTATCATGTTGTAAAAGAAAAAGAAAAGAAAGAGAACAAAAGAAAAAACTATAAAAAATAAAGTGAAAATAGTATGTGTGGATCTGCATTCAGACTCTATCAGTTCTTGTCTGAGATTCTTACAGATATTTCTCAACCACGATTCTGTCATTTTAAAATAGGTAATGGGGGAACTCTCCAAAATCTTGCATCTCTCCTCTTTATTCCCAGAAGATATTTTCTTCATTGCTCATCCTTTCTAATTCAGATCTTTGCACCTGAATTCTATCATGAAATGCTGAAAGCTTCCCAAACTCTTTTCTAACACTGTACAATTATATACAATAAATATTACACATTAAACATTATGGTTTTGCCAAATGTGTGGGAATGTGGTGGTGGAATGGGGGGATGTCATCATATTTTAATTATTATTTTTTTTCCTCATGCAAACACTTTATGGGAAAGATGTCATGATCCTACAATCGGATTGTCATACATATTACACAAAAATCAGAAAGAACAATAGCCACTGGGGAATTAAAAATATAACAAAACATGAACACATAAACCTAATGTGATTGAAAGAAACAATTTGAATACCTAGAGAGACCCCTCAAAGTCCTTCATTCTAATTTTGTGCAGAACCTTGATGTATACAAAAAGCAAATTTACTTTTTAAAAAAGGAAAGGGGGATTGGCTATGTCTCAGAAAGGTTTAGATCAATTATCTTGCAAAGAAGGTAGTGTCTTAGAAAACTGTTCAAAGAACAAATGGAAGAAGGATGCTTAGTAAAGCAAACCCTGATAATCAAGGCAGAACCTGAGTTCAGAAAGAAAAGTCAATTAAGCTCTCTTTCCAGAATTATTTTGGAATATAAATGTTACAGGTTATTAGGAAACCAAAATTTCATGCACCAGTTTCAAAAGGAGTTTTACAAAATGAACACAACAGGAATTAATTTGTAAGGAATGAAATTTGAGAATGGAAGAGGTGAAGTGTTCAGATCTATGTTGGTACATATAAAAAGAGAAAGCAATTTCTAGCTTTCAAAGACAATGTTAAGAAAAGATTTTCTTCATGCTTCCTTCTCAACCATTACAAATCATAGGACCGCATAATTTAACATAACTTAAGAGTTATCTAGTTCAACCCCTTCATTTTACAGATGGAAAAGTCAAGGCTTAGAGAGGGGAAGTCTTTCATGTAAAGTCACATAGCTAATTAGTGACAGATTCCAGAGCAGAGCACAAGTATTCTGACTTAACTCTGTCCAGTGCATTTTACCCTGTGCCATGCTGCCTGTCACATAGAATTCTTACATCCTGTGTCAAGGGTGGTAATGACCAGTAAGTAATACTAACTGCCCATAAAAGGCACAGCTCATAAAAGGAATATTTATAGCACAGATGAAGTTATAAAGTGGCATAAAATACAAGGTTAATATGGTAAAACCTCCTCAGGAGGCTAACTGTAGATAAGAGACCACTTACGTGAAGAGCCATAGCACAGAAATCCATTTATCAAATACTTTAGAGCAGTCAGAAATTATAGCAGTGCATCTGCAAGCCTGGGGTGGAGAAAGGGAAAGGGGCAAAGATTGAATTCAGATCTAAATTTTGCTACTTATGAGATCTGTGACATTGGACAAATCATTTCAATTCTCTGAACCTCAGTTTAGGCATCAGTAAAAAAGGGATAATGATGCCTATCTTACCTGTGTCATCAGGTTATTGGGAGGATCACAGCATCATAGATATAGAGCTATCCCCCATACTTGGGCCCACTCTTTGCCTCCCCATGTAGCACCCCCAACTTCCTTCAAGTGTGACATTGAGAGGGAATGCAGTATTAAGCGACAGCCTTAAAGTCAGTAATAACTGAGAAAGGATGAAGTATAGCCTCTGACATAAGCTAAATGAATGACTGTAGGCTAATCACTAAACCTCTCAGTGCCCCTCCCTTGGCAAGACTCTGAAACTCCAAAAAACAAGGTGTTGATCTGCAAAATTGGAAGAAAGAGATTTCCACACAAGAATTCTCTACATAGATGGAAATGTAGTGGGGGAGGAGGGGATAATGCTACACAAAAGTACACTATTATTGTTAAATCATAGTTAATACCTTATTTGGATTTTAACTCAAATAAAATATTTACTTGACTTAACTTTTTGTCTATGTTAAAATAATTTCTAGACCCACCATCTGCTGTCACTTGGCAACCTGTCCTTTCAGATTCATTCCAGAAGATCCAGATCTTTATTGAAATAATCTACCAGGTCTTAGATAATTTTCTACATTTTCTTGAAGAGTTTAGTGATTGGTTCATAGTCTTCTCTTACCTTAATCAATGCTCTAATGTTGAGACTTCATTATATACTTTGATGTATGTTGTCCTCACCAACCATCTAATTTCTCTGTTCCTACTCATGGATCAATCGTACCTCTAAAAGCCTCAAAACTACACTGTGTATACTACAACTGTTTTTATAACCTCACTTGAACCTTCACTGTTCTACAAGATATATGTGTGTATATATATATATGCGTGTGTGTGTGTATGTATGTATGTGTATGTATACACACATATATGAATTGTTTCATGATTGGTTTTCTGTAAGTGTTCTCACAGCACCTATTTCAAATTTGCTTCTCCTCAAGCCTCATGGGGAGACCCTGCAGATGCTCCTATTTGCTAACGACTTTTTGTTGATTATATCAAGCCCCAAGACATTGCAGAGCTTCCTGGAAGAGATCTATAATTTCCCAAATGAGTTTTCCTGTTCATCCACATCAGAAAACCAAATGAATGAAGCATGTCTATTGCCCAGATTTTAGCATACATCTCAATGGACACCCTGTGGAGCTTTCCAACAGTATATGTGTATATACAGTCAAACACACATGTATGTTTGTGTACATATGTAAAAATATTGCTAATATGTGTATATAACATTATATGTATATGTGCATATGTTACATGTATATTACAAGTTAAATAGATACATGTATTTATATAATATACATACATGTGGAAAGAGGTCTCTAAATATAAATATTTCTATGTAAGTATATTTATATTTACATATCTGAGACAGAAACTATAGATGGAAGTGAACTAGGCCTAGAATTGAAAAGGTCAAAGGGAGGAGACTAGATCACTTCCCATACAGCAAAGATCTGTCTTTTCTTTTTTTTTTTTAGTTTAATATGATTATTTTTCCAATTAAGAAGCATTTATTTTCTTTTTTTCCTACTTCCTGTCTCCATCAATTGAACATCAACTAGAGAGAGAGAGAGACAGAGAGACAGAGAGGGGGAAAGACATATAGTTGATATGACCATTCTACAATGTAAGGCAAATGAGAAACTTCGAAGAACAATAATAAATGATGTCACCAAGAAGATGAATTAACAGAAAGAGAAAATGGGCTGGTGGCATTCTGAGTGCAAGATGGATAACAAGGTAGCTGGCTATGTAGTACCCACTCATGTCTAGACAAAGAGAAGAAGTCCTCCAGCATGTTCAGTGAGCCTCCTATGTGAATTTTTGAGAGGATATAAACAAGAATCTCACAGTATGGGCATGCATTGGAAGAGATTTACATCATTGAAGGGAATTCCCAAATTGATGTGATCATAGATAATTTTTAATATTTGAGCTTCAGCTCAGTAATTTAGTCTCTCAAGATATCTTTCTTTCTTATATTATTAAAAAAAAATTTAGTTTCAAATTCTCTCCCTACCCCCAGCCCCACCTTCACCCATTGAGAAGACATGCAATATGGTAACAATTACGTGTGTGAAGTCATGCAGAACATTTTAATATTAGTAAGGTTGCAAGAAAAATAAAAAAGTGAAAAAATATGCTACAATCTGCACTAAGAGTTCACCACTTCTCTCTCTGGAGGTGGACAGCATTTTCTGCATGGGTCTTTTGAAGTGTTTTGAGTCATTGTCTTAATCAGAATAGCCAAGTCATTTATAGTTGATCATACTTACAACATTGCTGTTACTTTGTACATTTTCTTGGTTCTATGTAAATCTTAAAGCATATTTAAATATCACATTTATTAGGAGTATTATTGAACACAAGGCAACAGAACTCATAGGAATAAATGTCATCATCATCATCATCATCATCATCAATCCATAGTGTTTTAATATTTGCAAAGTGCTTTACTTACATCATCTCATTTGGGCCTCACAATAACCCTCTGAAGTAGGGCCTATGACTCTTATCATCCCTGTACTACAAATGAAGAATCTGATTTGCCTGGCATCATTTATATACCATTTCACACATATTTTGCTAAGAAGTGTCAGAAATGGTATTTGAACCCACGGCTTCTTGAGTCTAACTCCAGCACTCTATTCACTCTTCCAATCCTAATCTTGAATTTCAAGTTTACATGTATAACTGCTTTCTGGGCCTCTACAACCAAATATCATTTGAGCATTTTAAATTCGACAGTTTCCAGAACGGAAACAATTATCCTTCTTGCTAAAGCTTTTCTTCTACCAAACTTCCCTTTTCTGATGAGGGTTTCACTATCCTTCCTGTCCCCCAGCTTCGTAGTCTCAGAGTCATTCTTTTTTTTTAAAGGCAATTGGGGTTAAGTGACTTGCCCAGGGTCACACAGCTAATAAGTGTCAAGTGCTTGGTCTGAGGCTGGATTAGAACTCAGGTCCTCCTGACTTCATGGCCGGTGCTCTCTCCACTGCACCACCTAACTGCATCTCAGAATCGTTCTTGATTCCTATTCTATCTCTACTACCCTCAATATCCAATGTATAAACCAAACCTATCAGTAAATCTATCAGTTCTACATACCCAGCATTTCATCTCCATTCCATTCTTCGGTCACATAGACACTCACCCAAGCTGACATGCTTGAACAGACTCAACTGGACTACTGAAATAAATAACCCTCCACGTTCCTGCTCCCCTCATTGGTATAAGCCAAGGATGGGGAACTTGCGACCTTGAGACCACATGTAGCCTTCTAGGTCCTCAAGTGTGGCCCTGTGACTGAATCTAAACTTAACAGAACAAATCCCCTTAATGAAAGGATTTGTTTTGTAAAACTTGGACTCAGTCAAAAAGCTGTACCTAAGGACCTAGGTCAAACGTAGCCTCAAGGTTGCAGCTTCCCTGATCCTGATAAGTTCTGAGTGTCTCTTGTACTCAAAGCATCCTCTACAGCTGCCAAAAATACTCTCCCTGCAATAGATCTGACCATTTTTTTGTTCATCTGCCAAAAATTTTCCCTGACTTCTTTCTTTTAAGATACCTTGCAAACTGCTTTGCCTATCAACCTTTCCTGACTTGTTTTATATTACTAACCTTTAATAAAGAAAATATCAACTCTGTGCTTGCCTGCACATTTGTCCCTTACATCTGAGCTATATTTCTGCCACACTGGCCTAGTAACTATTTCTTGAATTTCATATACTATATCTCATCTCCATGATTTTGCAAAGGCTACCCCTTATACCTGGAATCAATATGTTTTTCTCCTCTATCTCCTCTAAACCTCAGTTTGCTTTCAGAGAGCTGTTCAGTGGTTTCAGTCATGTCTGACTTTTCTGACCCTGTTTGGGACTTTCTTGGCAAAGATATTGGAGTGCTTTGCCGCTTCCTTCTCCAGCTCGTTTTACAGATGAGGAATCTGAAACAAACAAATTAAGCACTTACTGTGTGAACCTGGGTAAATTACTTAATTTCTGTCTGCTTCAGTTTCCTTGTTTATAAAATGAGAATTATACCTTCCAGATTTTTTTAATTGTTGTTGTTTATTAGTTTGTTTGTTTGTTTTTTTCAGAATTGATTGAGGCAATATTTGTAAAATGCTTAGCACAATGTTTGGCACATAGTAGGCACTATATAAGTGCTTGTTCTCTTCCCACTGAAGACTCAGTTCTGATACCATTTTGTGTAAGAAATATTTCCTGGTTCTCCATTGTATGGTACTCTCCCTTGTTAAATTGTCTTTTTATTAATTTTATTTGCAAGCGTTGGACTCACTTACCCTAGCAAACTATAAGTTGCTTGAAGACAGATCATTTTTCTTTCTCATTTTATACCCCTAGTGTTGCTTAATAAATATTTTGAAGTCAATTGAATTAGATGATTATCTGTCAACATCTCTTCAAATGTTTAATTTTCATATTCCTCTTAAAATTGTATACTCTGGTTTCCATAGCAAAAATAAGAATAACCCAATTGATAGGTTCATATATTGACACCAGTCTTCAAGACTTGGGTTGTTATTCATGATTTTTTTGTGAGGTTGGCAATAGAGCAGGATTTAATGAATTTGCTAATTGCTTCTTCCTTGCTACAGAACATGTCTTCTGTTACCTCCTAAATTTAGCTGAAGCATTTATTCATAGAATCATGGATGTAAGAGGCATTCAGTGATGAAGCTGAAACTAATAGTCTAAAGAAACTTCAGGAATGTTGGAAACTTCTATCTGGGGCCTGGATAGACAGTGTCCACAGGCTCTTTGAGGTAGTCATGACCATGCCCCTTGCATATACAAGCTGATTCCAGGAGGTTTCTTAGAGAATTCTGAATCACTCTTAGGAACCCATATTGATCAGGGGTCATGAAGATCACCAGGACTAGCAAAAATATTTCTCCTATTACACATGTATAGTCCAATGCAATAGTCATTTATTAAGCATCTACTGCATACCAAGCACTGTGCTAACCCCTGAGGATACAACTAATAAAAAAGACAGTCCCAGCCCTCAAGTAGTTTACAATCCAAAGTGTAGGGGGGAAAGAGAACACACAAAACGAGGGATGCAATTGGGGCACTAGGACCACATTCTGTGGGGGCATCTTGTTCTGAGGAGTTGAAGCCAGACAAGGCAGCAGATGCAAAGTGGAGTGAGCTAATCTAGGTCCTGCCCACAATAAAGAAATGTATTGGGAGGAATTTGGTAGGAGATGATGCTTGACTTGACAAATCAGGGTGAGTTTTCTCTGATCGTGATCTTGATAATATTGTTGTAACCTATCAATGGCACCAGGGAAATTCAAGCCAGTCCCCTAAAGCTATAGTCTTAGGTTTCAAATAGGAGGACATTAAGTAGAATGGCCCTCTATTCAATGACATCTGTTGGAAGGAATATTCCATTTGCGAATTTCTATAAGCAGATTTCACTGCACATACATTCCCAGCTTAAGCTATTAGCTTCTTGGAAGATAATGATCCTAGTCAAACATAAAATAGATTTTTTAGGCCCTATGAGTTCTGGCGACCTGCAAATGTTTAGACTATAGCAGAACAGCCATTCACCCCTGCAAAGAATAAAGGTTAAACTGTTACTGAAACACAGGAGGAATTCCCATCATGGCTGATTTACAAAAGTAGTCCTCACTGATTGCCAGGGTATTTGGGTATAAGCGGGCACTCAGTGCATGGCAGTGATAATACTACTGTCTCTCTACCTCTGCATTACTGAGCCATTTGTTGGATTATACATAAATGCACTAATAGCAAATGCTCCATTAGGTGCTCCCACTGACTTACCATATCTTTAGGATGACATTGTTTCTCTTTATGTCTAGATTTTTTTTTAACACAGTTTGCATAGGGCTTCCTATAAAGAGGAACTCATTGTGCAGTAAAGAGAGCATGGACTGGACATCTGAATTCTAGGCTTGCCTTAATGACTAACTAGCTGTGTGACCTGCCTCAGTTTCCTCAAATATAATATTGGGTAGGTAAATTGAACCTCTTTGTGCCTCAATCCTCCAACAGTCAAATACAGAGGCAGCCTAATGTAAAGAATAAGGTATTAGAATTGGAATCATAAAACCTGTACAAATCCTGCCTCAGACACTTCCTAGTTGTGTGACTCTGGGCTTGCTTGCTGTGTAATCTCTCTGTGTCTTCTTCAATGGTAAAAGGAAGGGCCTTTGAATGGCCTCTACAATCTTTTCCAGACCTAAACCTAACATCTTATGACAACATGATCTCCAAAATTGTTTATGGCTGTAATTATACAATAGATATGGTCCATCTGGTTACTTTGGTTAATAGCATCTGACTATATAGATTAAAACCTAAGTGAAAAAATTTTATATGAATTGATTTTTAGAAAAAAATCACACAAATTTACTAGCATCACATAGAAGGAAGGAAATAAGCATTCCTTAAGTGCTTATGAAGTGCCAGGTGCTATACAATAACCCTGGAGTGTAAGTGCTGTGGTGATCCTCATTTTACAGTTGAGGAAATTGAGGCAGACAGAAGATAGGTGACTTGCCCAGAGTCACACTGCTAGTGTCTGAGGCCAGATTTAAACTCAAGTCTTCCTGACTCCAAGCCAAGTGCCCTAACCCCTACATCACCTAGGTACTTCTAGGTTCATTGTTTTGTTTTGTTTTGTTTTTAACAAGAAGGCACTTTAGAAGTCATCTAGTCCAACCGTTTAATTTTTCAGTAAACTAAAGCCCTCAGAGAAATAGTGGGGCAACTAGGGGGCGCCATAGTGTGTAGAATGCTGGGCCTGGAGTCAGCAAGTTGTTCTTGTTGAGTCATTTCAGCCATGGGTTACTCTTTGTGACCCTATTTTGGGGGTTTTCTTGGCAGAGATACCGGAGTAGTTTGCCATTTCCTTCCCCGGTTCATTTTACAGATGAGGAAACTAAGGCAAACAGGGTTAAGTGACTTGGCCAGGGTCACAATGCTAGTAAGTGTCTGAGGCCAAATTTGAACTCAGGAAGATGAATCTTCCTAGTTGTAAGCCCAGTGCTCTATCCACTGCCCACCTTGAGTTCAAATTTGGCCTCAGACACTTACTACCTGTGTGATTCTGGTCAAGTCACTTAACTTCTGTCCGCCTCAGTTTCCTCACTTGTAAAATAGAGACCATAATAGCACCTGCTCTGGTCAAGTCACTTAACTTCTGTCTGCCTTAGTTTCCTCAACTGTAAAGTAGAGACCATAATAGCACCTGCTTCCCTGAGTTGCTGTGCCACTTCAAATGAGATAATACTTAAAAGCATTTGGCACAGCACATAGCACATATTAGGTGCTGTGTAAATTATAATTATAATAATAATAATTGTATTATTATTAAGCGAGTATTATGAGACCAATAAAAATAGCTTCTAAGTCTTATCCCTTAAACTCTGGTTAATTTAATTGATGGTGGAGAAAAAAGAAATGACTCACTCCAAGTGTCCCTGTGATTCTTCATTAAATTGTTTAGGCAACCATGACTTCAAGAAAGCTTTGACAATCAAGCACAAATTACGTCCCACTAAACTGAAATTATTTCATATTTTGAACATACCGTTATGGAATATATATCTATGGTCCAAGAACTAGCCTAGCTAAGTTTGGGGAGGTTCATTATTTTGTTGGTGATGAAATTCTTGGGTCAAAGCATTTCTCAAAGACTACTAAGTTGTAAAGGGATTGCTAAGTGAATTGTCAGAGAGAGTACCTAAATGATGAAATCTCATATACTTCAAGTACTGCAATATGAATAATGGCATAAAGAAACATAACGATATAAAAAATAAAGGATGTGTAAAGATTTGGACTGAGATTGGAGTTCAATTACTACCCTTCATACTTCTTAGCTCTGGACAAATCATTTAACCTCTCTGGACCTCAGTTTCCTTATCTGTAAAATGTGGATAACAATGTCTAAAGTACCTGACTCACAGTGTTGTCATAAAGACTTAGATGAAATAATGTGTACAAAAAAAGAAATAGTGTGTACAATGTACTTTTCCAACCATGACATACTATATAATTGCCAATAAATTATAAGGGAAAAGAGATGTTTCAACTCTATCTTCATCATGTCATTTAAATTATTTTTGAGAAGTTTATATAACAATTTAACCTATTTCCTGATAGGATTAGAAACTCTTATACTACAGTAAAACAGAGCAAACAACCCCATCTAAATCTGAGAATTTTCTGAAAATCTTAGAAAAATCATCCAGATTAGGTTTCCTTAGGAGGAGGGAATAATAAATATAAATGTCACTTGGGTAAAATAGACCAGATATGGAATATAATATTAAAACAATGTCTGTAGATTCTTCTATCCCTTTGGCTTTCATAAAACCTTACGTTTGACAAAACTATTTGAAAATAAAGCTCACAGCTAAAATGCCCCTTTCCTATGTGCTCCAATTCCTTTCCTAAGCACTAAAGGATATTTTCCATTAATTTTTGAGACTAGTCTTTCCAAGGACTATAGAACCTTCTTGCCAAATCCTATAGCCTTTATACAGTCCTTCTCCCTTTCCCCCTTTTTTGGTTACATTCAAAGAATCCAGGGATGTATACTTGTAGACAGCCTATATATTGCTCAGTGGAATAATATCAACTTGTTCCCAAATCATTTTTATAAGCATTTAAATCTGTTTTTCATGTTGTCTGGGAATATTTGTTTATCTTCTTTCTTCTGTTCTATAGCTCTTTTAGCTATTTTCCTATATTTCATTAAAATTGTGCAGGTTTTTTAAAAATAAAATCCTCTCCAACAGACCAATATCAATTTATTTAAGATAATCTTTTATTATGACCAACTTAAATTTTCCATTCTATTGTCAACTCCTTGTCCATTTTATAATTATTTGAGATAACTGAAAATACATAAAATATTTGGGAATCAAATCTATCAAAGCACACAAAATGTATGGATTAAATTTAAAAGTTCCCTTTAAAGACAAAAAACAACTTAAATTACTGTGGAATATTCAGTGCTCATGTCTGGGCCTTTCCAACGTAAAAATGACAATACTTTCAAAGTTAATGTCTATATTAATATAAAATCAAATGATCAAAGGCATAATTTACCTATCATGATAAAAACTTGGTATTCAAGTTTTCTACAGAATATACCAATTAAATACTGATGTTATTTTCCAGTTTATTTCCACAGGGCTTCAAAAATTTTCTCAAGTCATTTCTATTACCATGATGTTTGACACCTTTCCTTAAGGTATTTCTTGATAGCTCCCTTCCTTTCTGCAGTACTTACAATGACAGTGGCTCCCGCATATATTACTGCATGCAGATCTTGAAATATCTTTATATTTTCTATCAAACATTGAGGGAAAATACTTGTGATGATTTTAGCAAATGCCAGTTTTAAAAAAAGTCATTTTGGTATAATTGGTCTGTTATATTTGTGTCATCATATTGAAATGGTGATTTCTGAAATTTCAGTTTAAGTATCTCCATCTTTTCTTTCAAATAATTTGAGATCGGTATTATTTTCATCCATTTCCTTATTTGGTTGAATTTCCAGAATTTTCATTAATTCCAGATTATAAATGAATTAAAAATCTTCAACTTTTTGCTTTTCATTTTTCCGTTAATTTTGCCTAATCTGTTTTGGGACATCAAGTCCCCCCCCCCCCCTTATTGCCTTACATTGGTCTTCATTACATTTGGTAACTTGGAGATAAGGATAATGTTTAAAAAAAAAAAGCTTTATGAAGTCCTTCCTTATAACTGGTTAAGATCTGTTTCCAGTTTTGATAATGATATAGTATTGATGTATAAATGAAGTATTCATATCTTCTGTCTACTTCACCTATGGTTTTTCTGTTGGAATGACTTTCACCATTTTCACTGAACCAAGTTTGTCCTCTGGTGTATTAACTCGTGTTGGGTCTGTTCTCCTGTATCTTAATAACACAACATAAGGGAGAGTTACCTGTTCTGCTTGTGCTTCATGTAAAGCCAATCATCCTGATGATTTCAATTAAGGTCAGTCTACAACTCCATATGTTGCCCAGTTAATGTCTGTTACTTTTAGAGTAGCTGCATTACACTAACCAAAATGCTAAAACATGTAGCGGCATCCCTAGAGTCTAATTCCTTAGCTGTTCAAGGTTCCTGGCAGACCCTCATAGCTCTATAGACTTTCAGAGCTTTATAGTCTCAGGGCATACCATGCCTTCTCTATATACAACCCAAGTTATCATTCTTATATTTTGCCATCTGTCCCTCCCATAATGGTATGGATGTTAGTATGAAGTATTCAGGTGATTTTGATTATTGTTATTACTAATGATGGTGTTAATAATAATAATAACAAACAACCATAATAATAGTAATATTCTACCTGGACTATGATTTTTTTTCTACTCAAAAATGAAAAGTTACCCAAGCATTACCCTATGTCTGGGTACCTTCCCAAAGTTAATTGGGTCTGGATTACTTACATCCTATATTCTGAGATTTTAAGAAATCTGAAGTGGTCTCAAGTCTTTTAACAAGGACATAACAGTGACAAATGGGATTTAATCACTTTATTTAAATAGAGCAGCCTCTTGTTAGAAAAAAAATGGTGGACTCAGAAGTATGAGCTGGAAGCTTGTGGACTTGATTTTTAAAATCATTCCATTTAATGGGCAAGATTTTGAAAGGGGGGATGGAAATATTTCAACAGAAGTCATTTCAAGGGCTGCTAGGTGGCTCAGTGGATAGAGTACCAGTCATGAAGTCAGAAGTACCTGAGTTCAAATGCAGCCTCAGACACATAGCACTTACTAACTGTGTGACTCTGGGCAAGTCACTTAACCCCAATTGCCACACACACACACACACACACACACACAGTCACTTCAAGTAATGGGACCATATGTGTGTTTATACACATATGCATATGTGCATGCAACATATACGTATGCAAATTGCATGTGTATATTCACATTGTGTTTATATTTACACTTTCAATTTTAAGGTAATTTTTGTAATTTTCTTTCCTGGGAATGTTTGTCATTCTTAATTAGTTAGTTCAGGGATAAGTTCTCTAGTGGGGTCCACTCAGGGTGACCATATTAAAAACAATGGGTGAAGAGACTTTCATTTCTGTTCATTGTGGTTATAGGAAACAAAACATGTTTTAAAAGCTTAACTGAAAACTCAAAAGGGTTGCAGAGGTGGAGATGGGGAAAGTAATTCAATCTTCATAAAAATGGATTTGGACCCAAACAATGAGGGTCATCATTTTTATTGATTAATTTTTAAACATTTTGGAGATTAGAAAGGAACATAAGCTGTTATGCAGGATTACAGAAAAAGCTGACAATCTCAGGGAAACCAGTCCATTCAGTTCTGTTCCCATTAACAAGAAATGTTCTCAGCAGACATAATTAAAATGATTAGAGTCTAGCCTTTGGCACATAAAGAAGTACTATTTTCAGGAAAAGGTCCCAGAAGAGCAACATGTAACAAATGGTATCACATAGACAGATGCACCCTGCAAATCATCACAGATTCTAAAATATGTATTTGTAAAAGCCAAATATTTGGGTCAATTCAATGCAATCCAACAAACATTTGTTATCAGTGACTATAAGAGCAGACATTTAGGTAGTGCCTTTATAGTTTGTGAACTGTTTCACATACCTCCTTTCTTTTGATCCACACAACAGCCCTGTGAGTTAGATATTATAGGCATCATTCTCTCCATTTCATAGGTGAGGACCCTGAAGGCTCAGGGATGTGAATGTCAGAAGCAGTTTTTGAGAGTAGGTCTTCCCGATTCAGCACTCTATCCCCTCTGATTTCCCTCCACCACCTTATACAAGGTACTGGAAATACTAACTCTAAAGGAAAAATAGTTTCTACCTTTTGTGAATTTATATTCTGCTGGCTCCCTTTTCAGTAAGGTAGGTTGGGGATATCAAAATTATTTGTCTACCTTGCTTTGCTTATACATTCTTTATTCTACAGGTATATACACACACACACATATATATGTATACATATGTATCTATGTACACACATACATTTATATATGTATATATGGTGTCTTTATCTTGCCAGACTGCAACTGATATAGCCGCTCTTGGGGCTGATCCCATTACTGGTACATAAGGAATCTTTGACTTGCTCTTTTTCCAACCTAAGTTCATTTGCTCCTCCAGCAGCCTAGTACACCCCTGCTCTCAGGGGTTCAACACATTGGGGCCAGACCTATTGTAGATATCTTTGACTTTTAGCTATAAAGCAGCTCAGAACTTCTGAGCTCAAGTAATCCACCAACCTCAGTCTCACCAGTAGAAGGCATTATAGTCAGGTGCCACCTTCACCAGGCCAACAAGTATAAATCTTAACTGCTGGTTGTGACTCAGCCCCAGAGAAGAACAATTCAAATAAATCATTCGATCAACAAACATTTTTAAAAAATCTATTATTTTTCATACCTTGTCATAGATGCTAGAGATTAAAATACAAAGGATGAAATAATCTCTATGTGTTTCCTGTTCACCTATGGATAGGATTAGTATTTTTGTCTACCAATTGGCTTGTGTGTCTTTGCTTTTATCTGATATGAGTTGATCCTAAGGAAAGGAAAAATCCCAAAGGTATTTTAAAGTTATAGAGTTTTGTTTCACTATCCCACTCTGAGAATGTGTATGCTTTTATTCTGGTGGCAAACCAGCTGTTTTCACTAACTTGATTGTCATAATTTGACATAATAATAATAATTTCAATCCATATCTGATCTCATTCATGTAAGCCCTCCCACCATCTACAAAAATTACCATTCCTCAACCCTTCTCACCTAGTTTGATTCTTATCCAGGTTTCTTTTTTCCTTAATAAGTCTTCCATAGAATAAGTACCCACCAGGAAAGATTTTTTATTTCTAGTTCTAATATTTTATTTCATCTAGCACTATACTCTGATTCTTTGTGGCCTGTGTGACCTATGATCTAGTAATCTTATGATCCCTCACTCCTGTTACATGGTGAGTCATTTTCATTTTCTAGTTGTATATGTGTTTGATGATGTCTTTAAGATAATTTTGATTCAATTCAGTGACTAAGGAAACATGAAATGTTTATGATGTATGAGGCACCGGGCTAGTCACTGAGGATACAAAGAGACACAACTTTGACTTCTCAAAGAACCTACAATTTAATGGGGTGAATTGGGGGGAGGATGAGAAATCACCATTGATAATGTTACAGTTTATTTATACCCATCATATCTATTCCTATTTCCCTTTGAATCACCTCCAATTTTGATTAATGTTATTCCAAAATTCAATACTTATAATATGACCTAGAGAATGTTAGTGTTAAAATGCTGAACTTTTGCATGAGTGAGCAGCTTGGGATGATTGCCTAAGGAATTTCTTCAATGTGATTTATCTCAGTCACTTCTTTTTATTCAACGTGGGTGCTCCTCATTGTCCATCTATATCAACAACTGACTTAGATAAGACAAAGCTGAACAGGTTTTCACAAGCTGCAAAACTCTTAAGTTTTTAGACAAAGATCAAATATGAACAGAACTTCTTGACTTCACTTCTAATTCCATGGTGAGATACAGCATACAGTATAGGATAAGATAGCTTGTTGGCTAAGGTACTAAAGAAAATTAATGAGAAAGAAATATAGACAAAACTCCAAAATTAGTCAATATTTTTTCTAGATTTTTTTTACACTCTGTAAACATGTATTTCATTTCATTATGCTGCGATCTTCACTTTCTATATTTGTTCTAATTAGTCAGGCTTTGGTTTTGTGGCTGACTTTCCAAGAAATGTTCCTAAACCATAGTCAATTGGGGGTGGGGGGTTGGGTGGAGAAGAGGTTTTAAAATCTAATACCAAATAAAGCTAGTTATCTCTTTTGTTCATGTCATGCTAAGATACTAACTTGGGTGTCATAGAGAGTCCACAAGCTCCAGAACTAGGAATAACCTCAGAGATCATCCAGCCCAGAGATACCAAACTCACAACTTGGGGGTGTGGGAGGTGAGAGTGGCAAGCTGCCAGCAGAATTTCAGGGTAGAGCAGGAACCAGATTAAAATGTAATTGGAGAGTGTTTAACACAATAAATAAAAAAATACAGTACAACACAGATAATATTAATTTGTAGTTTTCTAAGTCAATATGCCTTCTATTTCTATTCAAGTTTAACAATCTTCCTAATTTTTTAGGAAAAATAAATTGAGTTCCAAGTAGGGAATGTGATTTGTCTGAAATACTTGGGTTAAAATAGATGACATTAGAGTTATCTTTCAACCCCAAAATTTTGTGTTTCTTATAGGTAACTAAGATTCAAACTCTAATATTTTGACTCCAAAACCAGCATTGTTGCTATCATACCATTACATTGCCTGAAGTATCCTTGCTAAGGATACTGCCCTCACCTCCATCCATTCAATGAACATATTGTCCATTCTATTTCTGTAAAATACATCACATCTGCCCTCTTCTTTTCATTTGCGCAGCTATCATCCTAGTTTAGACTCTTATCATTGTTTTCCTTGACTATTGAAGTAGGCTACTAATTGTATTATTTTTTATTTCAGTCTCTCCTTTTGCAATCTATCGTCAACACATTGCCTGCATAGTATGACTCCTGGCTACCATTCCAGACACATATCACATTACTCTTTCATACATTCACTGTTCCAGCCAAAATGTCATATTGTCTGTTCTTTAAACTCAGCATTCCACCTCTTAGCTTCATGCCTTTGCATGGGACCATTCATTATTTCTACAATGGGACTTCCTCACCCCAAATTTTTGGATTTTTAACTTCCTTCAAAGCTTAGCTCTGATGCCAGGTTTATTCTGAAACTTTTCCAAATCCTCCTAGTTTTAGTATTCTCTCCTTCAAATTATTTTTCATCTACATTTCTATTCATATGTCATGTCAACCAATAGAATGTAAACTTCTTGAAGGCAGAGACTGTTAATGTCATTTTTGTCTTTGTCTTTGCGATGCCTAGCGACAGGCTGTTCACATAGTAGGTGATAAATAAATGTTTGCTCACGTCAAGGTTGAAGTATTGTCTTTCCCAAATAACATTTCTCCCTTCCCCCCTTGTTTTTCTACCAGTATAAATGAACAAGTGGAGGTGAGGATGGGAAGAGGGAGACCTCGTTACCCCATTGGCTGTGCTATATTTAAAACTTTATTATATTTACCTTACCAGTGAACTCCCATGAATATATTTAGTGTTTCACATGAACTGAAAAAAATGTCATATAAAATTTTCCCCCTTTGATTTCAGCCTTTGACTATGGGATTATTACAAACTTCCTAAGGCATACCTTTCCTTTTAATGCCATGCGGAAAATGCAAACTTTCAAGACTTACTATTGTTCAACATTATGTAACAGATGAGAAGTTGCACATAGGTATTAAATTGTCAGAATATTAAAAGTGCATAAATCATAACAAAATGTATACACTATCAAGCACTAGCCACAGTCTATCATTTTCCAAAAAGGAATTCTGGAATAAAGGAAAATGTAGAAGGGTGATGAGCTCATATGATTTAGACTTCAGATTGCCTCTAATATAAAAAACAAATTCCTTCACTTGACATTTCAAGTCCTTTAAAACCCAGATGCACCATACTTTTCCAAACTGATTTCCCATTAGTCCCCTTCGGTCAAACTGGTCTCTTCACGATCCTCCAACTTTGGTTCTCTTATCTCCCGTCTCCTTGCCTTTACACAGATTATCTCCTAGACCTAAGATTCCTTCCCTTCTCTATCTTTTAAAATCTTTAGCTTCCTTTAAGGTTTGACTCAGAAGCCATCTATATTAAGGCTTTATTCTCATATTTGTTTATGTTTTCTTCTTTCACAAACTATCTTGTGTAAATCTGCCCATGTATATATTTTACAGTGTACTACAGTATACTGCAAACTACTTGGAAATAGTCCCAACAGCTAACACAGTGCACATAATAATATCTAGCACATAATAGGAGTTTAATAAATGTTTGTTGAATTAGACTGAATCAAAGATCATCTACTCTGGTCTCCTCATTCAACTGATGAAGAAGTAATGCTGTTGAGGCTTCAAGGAGTTGAATGACTTGTCCAAAGTCACATGGACAACAACTGGCAGGTTTTATTCAGAATGCAGTGTTATTGGCAAGGATCTGTATCAATTGACAATTGACTGTATTCAAATGTATGCATACATATGGTAATGAAAGACAACTATGTAAAGGAGTCCCAAAAGTCATTAGACCCATAGAACCCTCACTGTCTTATCCAGGGATGGGGAACTTGTGACCCCTCCTAGACTTTTGATATTATCAAATGATTATCTATCTAGTTTCTTAGCTCTTTGTCCATGTTCTAGCCTATTTCTGTCAGCCCTGCAGAAGCAAAAGGAGACAGAGGAGGATCTAGAGATGTTTTGTATCCTTTATTTCACTCTATTCAAACAGAAGCTCCTTGAGAACAACGGCTGTTGCATTTCTGTGTTTGTATTCCCAGTGCCTCCTACGAAGCAGTAGCTTAATAAATTCTTATTGATTGACTGATTGATTGGTGGATTTTGTGGAATGGTATAACTAGAATTGTGTCTGAAGAATTTAAAATGACTATTACACAGAGAACAATGGGCAGACACATGGTAGATATATGAATAAGCTGAAAAATCCAAAAGACCTGCATTAGTGACCTGCTTCTGACCAATAGTGATGACCAATAGTGACTATGGGCACATCATTTAACCTCTCAGCATCTACTTCTTAGGACTGCTGTGAGTACCAAATGAGGTAATGTATGCAAAATACTTTACAAACATGTTTTGGTTGGCTATGGGGCACTGGATCTACAGCCACAGGGGCTCTCACTGATCTACTAAGTTTTGGTAAAACTGTGCTCTGATTTGCACTATGCTACAGTAGGTTCAGCAATGGATTTCGAGTGAAGAAAGGCAGGGCCTACATCTGGCCTCCTCCCACTCACTAGTTATGTGACCCTGGGCAAGTTATTTAACCTTGGGGGGCCTCAGTTTCTCATCTGTAAAATGAGGCTGCATTTGATGGCCTCTCAGGGCCCTTCCAGCTTTAAAGCTAAAAATATTGTCCTATGGTACAACCCACACTTATGAATTTAGTTTGATTCATCAAACTTTGAGTGCACACTATTAAATGCCTAGCACTGTGCTAGGCTATGGGGATTCAGAGACAAAATAAGAGTCCCTACTTTCTAGAAGCATGTACTCAATGAGAAACCTTTTATTTTTCCTAGAAGTAAATGAGAGCAACAGGATTTTATCACAATCTTCCCCAAATGAACTCTTCTTTCTTTCTCAAGTATCAAATCTAAATAGAAAATATACCCTGAAAGAGCCAGCTCCTAGAAATGGAAGCATTGCACCTCAGATATCTAACATATTTAAAGAACACTTTATAAAGGGTACCCAACCCACATATACCATATTGCTCAGTATTCTTCAAAATGGTTCTTTTAGGTGGCAGCTAGGTGGTGCAGTGGATACAGAACCAGCCCTGCGATCAGGAGGACCTGAGTTCAAATCCGGCCTCAGACACATAACACTTAATAGCTGTGTGACTCTGGCCAAGTCACTTAATCCCAATGGCCTCACCAAAAAAAAAAAGTTATTTTATAAAAGTAACAGTAAACATATCAAAACTTGAAAGTTTGTGTAGCACTTTATATAAATTATTTCATTTGATGTGTGTGATAATCCTGTGAAGTTGCTAATAAGGGAGGTTAAATGACATATCCATTAGTTAGTGTCAAAGGTGATGTTTGGATCCAGGTTTTCCAGACACTACATCTAGCATTCTTTCATCTTTCTTAAGGAAAATTATATATATATACACACACACATACATATATGTATATATATATACATAAATGTATATATATACATAAATATGCATAGACTGAATCATCTATAGGATATCTGCAGCAGATCACAATGCATTTATCTGAAACAAATGGCAAAACTGGTTTCCAGCATAGAGATTGGGACCAGGAGTAGCAAACAGGATAAGGAAACAAAATGTAGGATCATCATTTTTATGGCTTAATTTTTACCCCCAAATCCTTGGTACTTTTTGACAGTTGTCATGTTTTAGTTCTTGTTTCATGAAACATGCATCCTTATCAAGGGTGCATAAGCATTTAATATATTATTCTTTCTTTAAAGTATACCTCAAAACCCTGAAAAAATATAAGCAACAGAGAGACCAGAATGGTAAGTGAATCCAAGATAACATGCTTAAGTGAGTTAAATCTAGAGTACTCTCTTCCCTCCCCCTCTCCCAAACACAAACAACAACATCAATAACTAACACACTTCTGAAAGATCATCAAAGGTCATCCCAAACTATGGTGATCTTTGCCTCATTTGGCTTTTATTTGTATCTTGCCATATCATTTTGGATAGATGCAGGAAAGTGAGCTAAACAGAGGCCAGTGGATTAGAGTTAGTTGAATGATCAGATCTAAGCTATAGTACTTAATAGATCTGTCAACTTGGAGAGAAGTATCTAATTGCATTCAATCCCCAGGGATCTGTCCTTGACCCTGCTTTGTTCAACATTTCTTCCATGACATAGGTTAAAGCATAGATGATAGGCTTATAAAATTTGTGAGTAGCAACAAAATCTGAAAAATATAGCTAATATGTTAAAATACAGAAATTGAAAAGATTTTTACAGACTAGAAATATGGACTTACTCTGATGGATTAAAACAATAAGGGTGGGAATAAATTTGTATATTTGGGTTTTAAAAAATAATTAAAATGCAAAATTGGAAAGGCTTGACTAGTTCATGTGAAAAAAAAATAGATCATTATAGTAAAACACAATGACTGTAAAAATATAAATGGATATAAAAAAAAAAAACCACAAAACAACCAAAAGTGAATATTGAAGAAATAAAAGAAAAAAAATTCTGGGGGTCCAAAGAAGAGTTACGAGAATATATCGAGGTTCATCAGTGTGGAATATTGCATATATTTTCAAACTTTTTGATGTATTGATTTTTTTTTAATTTTCCTCTTGTTTCTTTAAAGTATTCTTCATTATACAAGATGGCTTCTGTGAAGGAGAAAGGAAAGAATATTGAAAGAAAATTTAGGCAATATAAAAGAACAGAGATCAGTAGAAATGTATTTTTTTAAAAAGAGAGTTTATAGAAGTAAAAGTATCAAGATCTCTAGGAAAGCATGAAGCCCAGAGAAGGAAATTTTGGAAGCTGGATAAGGAAGGTTCATTCTTATCTTTTCTTCTACAGGCTAAGAAGACTATTTCCTTGGCCCCATGGTCATAGACCCTAGGGTTATAGAAACAACTCAGAGTTTTCAGTCAGTAAACACAGGCAAAGTATCATCAGAAAGAAAGAGCATAACAAAGAAGGTGCCTCCTCAGCCATGTTCATGCTCCCATGTTCCTGCACTCCAGCCTCTACGTTGACTTAGCACTCCAAGCTCCTGCCCTTCAACCCTGGGCATTTTAGACCATTCCACTGTGAATTTGCCCTCCCGACTTCCCTCTTTCCTGCTCTCACTATAAGAAAGACAAACAAGGCTAAACTACAAAAAAAACACTCTTCCACCACCACCCCCCATTTCGTCCTTTATTGGAATGAAAGCTTCTTAAGGGAAGGAGTTGTCTGAGTTGCTAGCACATCTTAAACATTAAATTGATGCTATGCTGATTTCCATTTCTACCATAGAATTACAACATCCACAAGCAGAGTTAAAGTTAAATCACAAATTTCTAAATAGTTATAATATCTAACAATCTTGTTACACTGAATCTACCAGGTAGAATTGAAGTAATGTCCAGCTTAGAGTGGAATATTCAATTTCTGACTACAATTCAATTTAGTTCCATAAGTATGTATAAATGCCTGCTATGTACCAGGTATAAAGATAAACAAATATAAGATATATACAGAGTGATTTCAGTGGTAGGAGGCATTTACCACTGAGGAGATCAGGAAAGAGATCTGGTAGGATACCATACTTGAACTGAAATTTTAATTGAAATAGAAGTAGGAGATACAGAAGAGAAGGCAGACAGGAGTGTAGTGTACATAGGGTATACACGTATATTTACAGATTAGTGGTATTGGTGAAAAGATAGCCTGAAAAGATACATAGAGCCAGATTGTTTAGGGCTTGGAATTCCAAATGAAGGAGTTTTTATTTGATTCTGGAGGCAGTGGGGAGTGGCTGAAGCTCCTTGAACCTGAGAGTGATAGAGGACAGGACCTGATAGAAGGGGTTCAGGAAGTTCACTTAGGAATAGGAAACTGAAAAATGGCTCTCTGACTTCTAGCAGTTGGTTTATGGGTTGAAAAATAACTTCTCTGTCATTTGTAAAGTTTTATCTTTAGTTGCAGCCATCTCCCTCCCCAACCCCCACCCCAGATGTTTCACCGGCTCACTTTCTTCATCTATGAAATAAGGAGGGTGAATTAGATTCTATAGGCTCTGCATCTGTGATTATATAAGATTAATTAGTAACAAAACCCTCAAAATGCCTTGAAGAATAGTTGTGTTCTGCTTTCACTTTGTTCACAAGGACTAGGCTGGGTGCCAGGAACCTCCCCTCGCTGGAAACAGAGAGGAAGTGAGAATCCAGTAGAGGTGGAAACAGGCTAGGTCTGGAGGGCTTGGTACTGAAAGAAAATAAAAGGGGCATCACATATGCCACCTTTGGAACTTGATCGTCAGGCTGGGACCATGTCTTATCCCTCAATCTTTTGTTGTTGTTGTTAAGCCTGCCATTCAGTCGTGCCCTACTCTCCATAATTCCATTCAGGATTTTCTTGGCAAAGATACTGGAGTGGCTTGCCATTTCCTTCTCCAGCTCATTTTACAGATGAGGAAACTGAGGCAAAAAGTGTTAAGAGACTTGCCCAGAGTCACACCAGCTAATAAATGTGTGAGGCAAGACTTGAACTCGTGAAAATGAGTCTTCCTGACTCCAGGACCAGTATTCTATCAGCTGTGCTCTCTAACTGCCCAGTGTAGGAAAACAAAACAAAACACTTATTTTTTTTTTTTTTGCCATAGTTGCTTGATACTTGTAAGAGAAAGAGGAGAGGTTGAAGAAGAGGAAAATTTGAAAGAAAAAAAAAGAAATGTTTGGTTTCAACCTATCATGAATAGCCAGCTAATAGTTTAAAATGGAACCCTGACAGAGGCACCTATTATCACTTATGTGCTTTGACTAGTCTGTTTATTTACACTTAAAATGAGTGGCTGTATTGTTACTCTATTGTCTTCAGCATCAGAGCCAAGACAAGAAACTAGATTTCCTTGCTCTCATACTCATACCAGAGTTCAGCACAAAAATAGCCCATTCTCCCCTTGATCTCCTCCCAGATCTCCCCTTCCTAGAGTCTGATAAGCTATATTTAAATAATCTAACTCTGCCATGGGAAAATTCAAAGTTTCCTGGTTAATTATGAATCCATTTAGAAACTTCACAAATACTTTTAAAGCAACCATTAATTTATCAGCAAGTTGCTTCTTGCAAAGCATTAGAAGTATTAATAAGGAGAATAAAAAGATAGCATTACTAACATTATTTTATCACAGTAGGGCCAAGGTCCATTAGCAAATAGCTCAAATGCCCTCCTTTCAGTAAGCATCATGGTCAAATATTGAGCCCCATCTTTCAGTTTCTCCCAGCCCTGAAAGCATTTATTGATACAGTTGCCAAATGTTACTAATATTACTTTACTTATTTATAAATGTCTGGGCCTATGTACGTATTTACCTATTTATGTATCCCCACTTATATCCAAAGGGATTTAAAGCTGTACCTTGCAGTCAGGAGCTTAGGAACTTTGAGGAGTGAATTAATTCAACAAATATTTATTGTGTATGTACTATACCAATAGTCTTGCAGTGAGATGTGGTTATGAGTCCTAAGACGATTCAGACTCCAAAGAATTGAAGTCGAAGATCATCCAAAGGGCAATGGAGAGATGTATGTTGGGCATGAGCCAGTTGTGACACATGAAAAAATTGAGATTCCATAGTAGAAGTGGTAATAAGAACACTAGGAAAGAAATATGACAAAAAATAGTAATAGCTAGCATTTATATAGGGTCTTAAGGTTTGCAAAGTGCTTTGCATAGGCTTTCTAATTTAAGTCTCATGACAACCCTGTGAAGCAGGTGCTGTTATTATCCTCATTTTACAGATAAGGAAACAAGCTGAGAGAGATTAATTAACTTTCCCAGGGTAACATGACTGGTAAATGTCTGAGGAAGGATTTCAGGTCAGTTTTTTCCAAGTCTCATTCTCTATGCACGTTGTCACCTAACTACAAAACAAACAAACAAACAAAAAGCAACAACAACAATTAATGTTCCATTGGTACCCACACAATGTTGAGGGGTTTACCAAATCAATGAGATCATAGATATAGCAAAGTATCAGAATCCATATGCAAGATACTGTAGTGGATACCAGTTCTGCCCTCAAGGTACTTACAATCTTATAGGATAAAAAGTGGACATGTGATTTTTTTTGTATAGGGACTTCCCAAGTGAATAAATCCCTCTAGTATTGCAGGTCAGCAACTTCTCTGCAATTTTTAGTCTTAAAGAGTTGACTGGGTAAGTGACTTACCCATGTTCACAGAGCCAGGATGTGTCACAGGCAGAATTTGAACCTAGCTCTTTGTGGCTTTGAGCCTGGCTCTGTAATCATAATACCATGATGCCATGGTGCCTGGTACATATATAGTGCTGGACTGATATTTGTTAATTCATACACAGGTATATTTCATCATCTCTAACACTATGCTGCCACTTCTTTACTTATAATCTAATAGCAGGGTCGAGTAAAAGGAAACACATAACTATAATATAAGGAGAATTATAAATGTCCAATGAGAGGTGCAAAATACTGGCTCAGTATTTTATTAAGCCCAAATACCAGTCACAGTCATGCTAGAGTGGAAGCGATTTTCAAGATATCACACAAAGAGACAAGGTAAAAAAAAAAAAGAAAAAGAAAAAGAAAAAAAATCACAGATAATGATTTTCTCCCCAAAGAGGTATGACAGACATTAGCAACTACATACTTGTATCTGTTTCCTTTTCTCTGCTCACAGCAGAATGCCTCTGGGTGGCCGGTCCCTCATAACCTTTCACCTCTAATATTTCAATAGTTTACTAATAGGTTTTCCTGCCTCTAGTCTCTCCCCTTTCCCAATCCAACCTACGATCATAAAAATGGTAATTTTAACAACTGAGTACTCTTTCTATTAAACTCCACTAATATATGTGTATATATGTATGTATATATAGAGAGAGATATACTAATTATAGAGAATAAGCCCCAAGCCATGCTATGTGATTCTCAGACCTATTTGTCTAGTCCTAACCTCACTCCTGACCTCCAGTCACATATCTCCAACTCCCCATTAGACATCTTGACATAAACATCTTTAACTCAACACAACGAAAACTGAACTTATTACCTTTCCCATGAACCTTCTCCTTTTCATAACTTTTTTATTATTGTCACTCAGGCTTGGAACCTAGATTTCATTTTCAATTCCTTACTCTCTCACCCCCCCCCCCATATCCACTCTAATTCCAAGTCTGGTTTAGTCTCCCTTCATAATATCTCTTGTATACGCCCTGTTCTCCACTCTGACACTGCCACACTGGTGCAGAAATAATAGGTCCAGTCCTTATCCTATTAGATTAAAAGTATTTTCTTAAGGGCTGAACTGGCATCCACTGCAGTACCTTGTATACAGATTCCTATACTTTGTTGTATTTGTGATATCATCACCACACTCTGGATTATTGCAATAGCTTTCTAGTCTGTCTCACCCCCCCCCAAATCTCTCCCAACTTTGATCCATCCTCCACTCAGCTGTCAAAGTCATCTTCCAAAAGTGCAAGTCTCACCATGTCACCCCTCCCCCGCAATTTAATAAAAACAGTGGTTCCCTGTTACTTCCAAGATCAATATAAAATCCTCTGCTTGTAATGGAGCCAAGATGACGGAGTAAAAGCAGTGACTTGCTTGAGCTCTTCCCCAAATACCTGTAAAAAAATGATTCTAAACAAATTATAAAGCAGCAGAACCCACAAAAAGACAGAGTGAAACAAATTTCCAATCCAAGACAACCTAGATGGTTGAACAGAAAGGTATATTGTGCTGGGTGGGGAAAGGAACATAGTTCAGCATGGGCATGCAGGCAAAACAGGCCTTGGTGAACCTGGATCAGGCCTTAGAGGACTAAATCACAGGCAGCTGTGGCAGTTTCCAGACTTCTCAACCCACAAACATCAAAGACAACTTAGGTCAGTAGGAAAAGTCTGTGACTGAGGTGAGAGCAAAGCTAGGTCCCAGTCCCAGTCCCCATGTGCCCTGGAGCAGCAGCTGCTTCCAGAGCTTCCTGGTCACAGATTGAGAGGCAATTGAGTGGCTGATCAGAGGGAGATTGCAGGGATCTCTTTGCTGGTTCAGGATTCTCTTGCTTTGCCCATGCTTGGATCTGGGTCACAGTTCTGGGGTGAGGAGAAGTGTGTCGTGGTGGAACTTGTAGTGGTGGTGGAGAAGAAATCCTCCTCACAGTCCCAAGGCAGAAAAGAGTGCTTGTGGTCACTCATACACCAGAGCACAGGCCAGGAAAGGAGTAAAAACCTTGCCCCTTATCATACCACCTTGGAAGAACTGAAAATTTATAGGTCCCTAGAAGTATCTCTGAAAAAACAGCTGTCCAAAACCCCCAAAATTTGGGACAGTACATTTTCCACACTGGAAGCAGAATTCCACCTTAACAAAGAATTTATAACTCAAATAATTGGCTGGGATCATGAGCAAACCTCACAAAAAAAGTCAGACCATATAATCTTTCTTTGTTGATAAAGAAGATCAAAACATACAACCAGAAGAAGACAATAAAATCAGAGCTCCTATATACAAAACCTCCAAGAAAAATATGATTTGGTACCAGGCCATGGAAGAGCTCAAAGAGGATTTTGAGAAGAAAGTAAGAGAAGAAGAGGAAAAACTGGGAAGAGAAATGAGAGTGATGCAAGAAAATCATGAAAAACAAGTCAGTATTAGGGTAGTTGGAGGAAAGATAGATCAATAGAGAGATAGATAGATAGATAGATAGATAGATAGATAGATAGATAGATAGA
>NW_020951957.1:3289287-3324779 GCF_900497805.2 Vombatus ursinus | reverse complement strand
AGATAGATAGATAGATAGATAGATAGATAGATAGATAGATAGATAGATAGATAGATAGATAGAGGGCACAGGGTGAGTTGAAGATGAAGGGGTGATATCTGGAAAATTAAGTTAAGGGGTGAGAGAGGATTATATTGGGAGAAGGAGAAAGGGAGCGGCAGAATGGGATAAATTATCTCACATAAAACAGACAAGAAAAGGCTTTTACAGTGGAGGGGAAGTGGAGGAAGGTGAGAGGAATGAGAATCTTATTCTCATCAGATTTGGCTTAAGGAGGGAATAGCATACACACTGAATTGGGCATCGAAATCTATCTTACCCTACAGGAAAATAAGGGGAAAGGGGACAAAGAGCAGGGGAATGATAGAAGGGAGGGCAGATTGGTGGAGGGGGTAATCAGAAGCAAATACTTCTAAGGATGGACAGGATCTAAAGAGAGAATAGAATAAATGAGGTGCAGGATAGGATTAAGGGAAATATACTCAGTTTTCCACAACATGACTTCTATGGAAGTGTTTTGCATGACTACACATGTAAAACCTGTATGGAGTTACTTGCCTTCTCAGTGAGGGTGGGTGGGGAGAGAGGAAGGGAGAAAATTTGGAACCCAAAGTTTTAAAAACCACATGTTTAAAAAAAATATATTTTCACATGCAACTGGAAAATAAGATATATAGGAAATGGGGCATAGAAATATATCCTGTCCTACAGGAAAATTGAAGGGGAAGGGGATATGAGAAGGGGGGAGATAGAAGAGAGGGCAGATTAGGGGAAGGGGTATTCAGAATGCATGCCATCTTGAGGTGGGGGGAGGGACGAGATGGGGAGAAAATTTGGAACTCAAAATCTTGTGGAAGTGAATGTTGAAAACTAAAAATGAACAAACAAACATAAAAAGAATAAAAAAGAAAAAAATCCTCTGCTTAGCTTTTAAATTCCTTTATAACTTGGCCCCTCCCTACCAATCCAGTGTGCGTACACATTACTCCATTGTACTCTATGATCCAAAGACAATAGCATCTTAACTGTTCTTACACAATGTGTTCATTCCAAGTCTGTGCATTTTAGTCACTGTCCCCAGCACCTAGAATGTTCTCCCTCATTGTCTTTTCTTCCTGGCTTTCTTCAAGTCTCAGATAAAATTCCATCTTTTGCAAGAAGCTTTCCTAGTGTCCCTCAATGCTAATAGCTTTCCTTTGGAATTACCTCTAATTTATTCAGTAATTATCTTCTATCACTTTTTTTTTTGCTTGTAGTCTCCCTCATTAGAATGTGAGCTCCTTGAGGGTGGTGACTATTTCACTTTTTTTCTTTGTATTAGTGTCTGGCATATTGTAGGGACTTAATAAATGCTTATTGTTTGATTCATTGGCTGAGCTCCATTGAATGGTGAATGACTGAATAAATTATAATATTTGAATGCAATGCAATATGATATAAGTGCTCCATAAGAATTAATATGAGGAATTGAAATGTAGTCAAAAATTTGAATGTCCCAATGCAATGTGGGGTCAGCAGAACCAGGGAAAAGGGATATATAGAATGAATAAATTAATATGAACAAAAAAGAACTCAAAAAGGAAACAATGTTTTGTTATTGTAATGAAAAATATAAAAAATGAACCTTGGATAAAAGCACTGTGGGCATATAATGTATCGTTTATCAGATGAAGTATCTTTATTATTTGCTTTTCTTTAATTGTTTTTCTTTGATACATGAAAAACCTCATTATATTGGAGACAGAAGCAGTGTATATCTTGAAACTATTGTGATATGGGGGGAAGATAGACATAAAATTTATTTAACAATAAACAAATGAATGGAAATATATGCATATGTATGTATACATGTATAGATACATATGTGTATGTGTGCGATTATATGAATGTATGTAAACATATGAGGTATTACGTCCAGGATTAGCCAGATAAAATTCCCAAAGTGCCAAATGTACTATGTTCTATCAGACTTCATCTGGAATATTGTATTCAATTCTAACTACCACATTTCAGGAAGGATATTGACAAACTGGGTGACCAAGAAAGTAAGAGAATTGGAGGTCATAATGACGACTTTTTAAAGGAAATTGTGGAAATATACTATAGGCAAGACTTGGGTGTACAGTGTGTGGCACAGAAGGTCTGTCTTATCGAAGAAGACTTGTTCCTCTTGGTCATATTGGTTAGTACTGCAATCAATAGGTAGAAGGTGAAGAAGGGTATAGTTATATTCAGTACCAGGACCAATTTCCAAATAACTAAAGCTATTTAAAGTGTAATGAGCTTCCATAGAAGCTAGTTGGTTCCCAATTAGAAATTTTGGATCGAAAGTTAGATGGAACCTTGTCAGGGATGTTCTAGTGGGAATCCCTGTTCAGATAAATATTGGATTAGACTGCCTGAGTTCTTTTTTGATTAAGTCTGTTTTTTACAAGTCTAGGCCTTGATTCAAGGACTAGATCTACTACTGACTAGATCTATGACTAGGTCTGCAAGTAGTTAACCTCCCAACTAGACCCTTACTTTGTTCATCTATGACAAGAAGCAAATAAGATATGTATGAAGCCTTTTTCTTCCATTATAAATTTTAGTAAAAGAAAACAAAATGTACCTGACTTTGTTATAATTCCCTTATATAAAAGAATAAAAGGATACAATTCTTCAGAACAGATAATGAAATATAATTATATATAAATATTTCCTCTAGGTAGGGAAGTTGATGACTATTGGTATGGAATGTGCTATATATTTTAGGATGTTGGTGCTGTCCAATAGTTGTTCTTTATTACAAGGAAGAGTTTAATATCAGAGGTAGGTCTATCTGTGCTATAAATAAAAATGCATCAATAACGCTTCCAAAAAGAAAAAGAGATTTTATCATTTTGTGGCACCTTCTTGAATGCATTATTTTGAAATTGGCATGATAGATCACAATCTCTAAAAGTAAAAAGTCTGTGGGCTAACCTAATTAGGTACAAAATGTTTCATATATGTATATATACATATATATTGTGTGTTCTTTAAAAAAGTGATAGTAAAAATGAACAGATAGCAATGAAACCTCAGTAGGTAGAAAGAACATCAGTAAACCACATTGTTGTCTCTCTCTCTCTCTCTCTGTATATATATATACATATATATATATATATATAAATATATAAAGTCACTGCCTACTTAGAAACATCTGTCTAATGAGCCACTTGAAAAATAAGCATGTTAGAGAAAAGGCACATATGCAGAATATATAGCAATCCAACATGGAAAAAAAATTAGCAACACATCAAGATGGGCTTAAAAATGGCAAATGTGTATGGTTAGCCTTCTTCAGTTTTTTATGTCATTCCATAATTGGGTTTGTATATTGAGGATGTTCAGATTTCAAAGAAAATGTGTTGTTACAAATAAGTTTGGTCAGTTGCTATGCATTCACAGGATCATCTATTGGGAGCTGGAAAAGATCTTACAAGTCACCTAATCTTAACTCCTAAGATTTTTCATGAGGAAACTGAGGAATAACTTGCCCAAAGTCACATAGGTAGTAAGTGGCAAAGCCAGGATTTGAACCCCAGTTCTCTAATTCCAAATCCAACACTATTCTCAGCTTCCAACTCTTTTAACCTACCTCATTCAGTGAAAGACTTCATTGTTTTATGATTCCTAAAATTCTCTATACAAAGTCAGGAAAACTTGGGTGCAAGTCCTGTCTTTGGCACATAACTAGTTCTATGAGCCTGATCAAGTTTCTTTCTTTCTTTCTTTCTTTTTTAAGGCAATTGGGGTTAAGTGACTTGCCCAGGGTCACACAGCTAGTAAGTATCAAGTGTTGGTCCAAGGCCAGATTTGAGTTCAGGTCCTCTTGACTTCAGGGTCCGTGCTCTATCCGCTGTGCCACCTAGCTGCCCCCCCCATCAAGTTTCTTAACCCCTCTCTGTTTCTGCTTCCTCATCTGTAAAATAAGGATAATGCCTATCTTTAGTACTTATCAAATAAGGTTGTAGTGAGGCTTGATTAATGTGTATAAAATATAAGTTTCTGATGGAAACTTATAAAACTATAAGCTATTCCCCAATAGACAAATGTCCAAAGGATACGTACAGGAAGTTTTCAAAGGAATAAATCCTAGCTATCAACAATAACATAAAAATGCTTTAATTCACTTATAATAAGAGAAATGCTAATTAAAGCAACTTTGAGGTTTTGCCTCACAACTATCAGACTGACAAAAAATGGAAAAAGAGAAAAATGATAAATGTTGTAGAGACTATGTGGTAAAACAGATATACCCATCTACTGTTGCTGGAGCTGTGACATGGTACAACCTTTTTAGAAAGAAATTTGAAACTGTGCCCAGAAAGTTACTAAACTATGCATAGCCTTTGACCTGGCTATAACACTACTGGACCTATACTCCAAATAAATCAGGGAAAGAGTGAAAGGATATATATATTCATAATATTTATAGCAGCTCTTTAGTGGTAACCAAAAATTGAAAACTAAAGGGGTGTCCCCCTGTTGGGGAATGGTTAAACAATTTGTGGTATATGAATGAAATGAAATATTATTGGGATTTAAGAAATGATTAAAAATGGAGTTTAAGAGGAAAGTTGGAGGATCTAAACTAACTGATATAAAGCAAAATGAGCAGAACTAAGATAATGATTTATACAATGATAATAGCATTATAGAGAAAAACAACTTTGGAAGGCTTTAGAATTCTAATCAATGTCTTGATAAACTATAAGTCCAATAGAAAGAAGACAAAACACTCTCCAGAGAGGTGATGAACTTAAGATGCAGAAAGAAACATACATCTTCGTGCATGGCCAAAGTGGAAATTTATATAACAAATTATATAGCTACATATCAAGGAACTTGTTTTCCTTTTCCTTTTTTTTCTTTTTTACTGTTGTTGTCCATTTGTCCAGTGAGGGTGGGATAGTGGGAAGGATAGAATAAGAAAAATAAATATGTATGTAAAGCACTGTAGATCTTCTTTTTATATAGTTGTATTCAATTGTGTGAAGAATTTAAATTAAGATTCAGTACAAATATATGAACTTGTTTAGTAACAATCTATATTTAAATTAATTTTATTGCATAAAGTCAATCCTAAGTGACTATTAGTATTTGAGTCTTTATTCAGTCTTCTAATATGGTCATAATTATGAAAGGCAAAATATAGTAGTGGATAAAACCTAGAAAAAATATTATTATTATTATTATTATCATCATCATTATTCTTACTATTACTTAGAGTGCAGGTCATGTTTAAAAATCCCAGGTCCCACAATTGCACTCTAGGACAAGATACTGGATTCATTACATTAACGAATGACATGCCAACAGTTTCAGATTGTTCAGAGAGCATAGCCAACAGGTACAGGGTTCATAATCTACTATAGTTGATCAGAGAGGACCAACTGGACCTAAATCCAGCCAGCTGAGTAGAATGCCCAGGGTTTAGATAAGAGCAAATTCAGCAGAATCACATAACTTATTTAAATTGTCCAAAAGCCAATCACTGTGAGTGTGGGGATGTGGGAGAAGGGGAAATTTGTTCAGTTTAATTGGCATAAAACTGAAATGTCAGTTTAGTATAGTCAGTAAAGCATTTCTCATTCTGTCTCATTCTTTTTCACATTCCATTTTTTTGATGGAGACAGCTTCCATGTCAGGTTAGTGACAGATCCAGTACAGAAAACTTGAAGTCATCCAATAGACATCTTCACCAACACTGTTAGACAAATTCTTAAGTAAAATTGAATTAAACCAATGCGCTAGGATGTCCTGGACTCTGGGTAATTTTTACAGTTCTCGATTTGAGTTTTGCAATTCTCCTGGAAATTATTATGCCTGCATCTCTTTTCTGAAAGATACCGGATTTGAGATTGGCTTCAGTGTGATTAGTATCCACATAGGCCCATAAATGATGTTCTTTGGCACATGGATCCAGGTTGGAGGGAATATACATTACCACTTCTATAAGAAAAAGATTTAATGAAGCCACTGAGCATACAGACAGCTTTTCTGGTCATCCCATTATTCAAGACCCCGAAGGGACTTACACAGCAATGTTTATGGCAATACTAAATTATCAGAATGATATTGAGCTGATGATGGGAGTTCCCTTGGGTTCCACATCATCAAAGTTGTGTTCTATAATGATGTGATACAATGAGGTCCAATTCTCAAATGCCTTGTTTGAAACCACAATGAAAGGTGGGTAATATTATTTGTGCCACAGAAATGAAACTAATTTCACTCTCACCTCTCAGGGTGTAGACAGCACTGCCTCCATGGGGGCTCCATTCTAGGCCATTTGAAAGAGAGTTTCATTTTTGCCTCAAAGATGAGAAAGAAGCTCTGCTTCAATTGTTTAAAACTTTCTTTGCTGCACCCTCCAGGACCTTCTCAAGTGCTGGAGAGCTATGCATTAATTTCTAAAATAATAGACATTAAGTGGGGAATGTAGTTGAGTTGAGAGAGAAAGATGAGCTGGACAGCATGGATTTCATTCTAATTTCTTGAATTTTGAGATTCACACATGATGTCCCAAAGTATATGAATACATTTAACAGCAAAGAACCCAGCTTCCCATCGTATTTCTTAATATGTGAGGTATTTTCTAAACTTAGCAAATTTAGAAATCTATTTTCCTCTCTAACTCAGATTCAGCTTATATTGAGAGGAAATATCAGAAATCATGGGGTAGCTATATACAGAACAAAATATTCTTTCATTCTCTGAGCAACAATTTATTTAGCACAAAGTATTTGCAAGACATTCTGTTAGGTGCTGGGTATAGATTGTTTAATATAGTTATGACATGGATAATTTTCTCATGAAACTTCCATTACAGCAGGGGATGGGAGGAGAGATATAATATCAATCTAAGAATTTATAATGCACAATAGAATACAACAAGAAAACAAGAAAAATAAGAGGTGAGCTACCGGGTCTAAGGAAAGAAATATAATTTCATTTCTAATTGGAAGGAACCAGAGAAAGCTTCCTCCAGAAAAGTAGGTTTTGAGTTACTTGAAGGGTGGCTAGGCCTCCAAAGGCACAGAGACATAAGACAAAATATAAAGTATGGCAAACATGTTAGTACTATTTCAGTCCCTTTGGCTGCCCTAACATGAAATTTTCTGTTATCAGTGCTGGATTTTTATACAATGGCTTGAATGAATGCCTGTTGAAGATTCATAACTCCTCTGTAACTTAGTACTTTAGAAAGCTGCCTAGTACACTGAGAGGTTAAGAAACTTGCCCATGAACATACAAATGGTAAATGTTGGAAGTAGGATTTGAACCCACATTGTTCTGTCACCAAAGTCATTCTCTATTCACTGTATTATGCATTTGCTTGTTGCCTCCACCATTATATTGTGAGCATCTTGAGGGCAGGGACTGAATTTTGTTTCTTT
The DNA here is from genome assembly GCF_900497805.2 of Vombatus ursinus. NCBI lineage: Eukaryota > Metazoa > Chordata > Mammalia > Diprotodontia > Vombatidae > Vombatus > Vombatus ursinus. Next base: position 3,317,352 of record NW_020951957.1, on the reverse strand, counting down.
TTGTATCCCTAGTGCTTAGAATCATTCCCAGAATATTGTAGGCATTGAATAATTGTATTGATTTACCAAGCAATCAGTTTTTCCTGTCTATTCTACAAATACTGGGCAAATAATCAGAAGAAAATTAACATAGGATGTGGTTTCTTCTAGCTTAATAAGAATGATTCAAGTAAAATTGACCAAGACCAAGGGTAAACAGTTGATGACAATGCTGACTACCAGGTAGATTGCTTCCATCACTTATCATTGCTACAATAGTAATAATTGAAAATAAAAGTCATGTGTGCATGTCATTATTTAATCCATTAAAAACTAATTCAGGAGAAATATTCCTGTTGAGTCTCAATCTGTTGAATTGTGCTGGTTAGGACTGAGATTCCAGCCCCTGTTTGATGCTGTGCTCAATCCACCCCATAGGGGATGTCAAGGAATAGGGCCACTATTTCAAGTTACAGATGGAGGCTTACAACTGACAAGTTTTAGACAGCTCAGTCGCATAAACATGTAACATATTTCAGCCTCAAAAAGTATTCAAAAGTTGTGTACATGCCAGAAAAAAATGTACCTACCAAGCAAACAGCCAGCTGCAGGCCAAGAATATTGCTGATCATCAGGCAGCTTAGCTGTCATCAGATGGTCGAAGGTAAGTTTCTTTTTCCAACATATTGGCTCCTGTCTCTGAAATGAGAGAATTAATGACGGAACTGAGTTTCATATTTGGTACATAATGAGCAAACTCTTTTTTCATTGTTTTCATTCTTAGAATGAAGGTCTAATGTGCTTACTTATGTGCAATCATACATCCTAAGCCACTTGAACACAGAGCTCAAGAATGTGCTTTAAAACTAGAGAGATAGAGTGAGGTAGTAGCTTTGGACTCAAAAAGTCCTGAGTATTAATTTTATCTCTGATACTTCATAGTTATACAACCATAGGCAAGTCTCTTAATGTCTCTGAACCTCAGTTTCTTTATCTGTAAAATAGGGGTAGAGAGGCAACATGGCATTGGGGCTGGGGGTTGAACTTAGAGCCAGAAAACTTAGATTTGAGCCCTACCTCATTAATAAATTAATGAATTCTTCTCTTAAATGGGAACCCTGATGGCTATATTGGTGAAGAGTGGTGGGTGCAAATGAAAAAAAAAATCTTATGATAGAAATTTGAGATGATTTCTGGGGGAAATTGCATAGAGGTTTTTTTAAAAAAAAAAGTAATGTGGAAATAAGAAGGTTGAGAGAAAACATTACCATAGTCTGTGCCTGGTGGTATATAACATGCTCAAGAAACTTTAGTGGTTTTGTGGTTTATTGCTTTTAGGATCAAATACAAACTCCTCTCTTTGGCCTTTATTGCCCTTTGAAATGACTCCAGTGTATCTGGCCAGGCTAATTTCACATCCCTCCTAATTACACGTTCTACATCATCACCAGACTACCTAACCTGTCTGCTCACCGGCCCCTTTTACAAATCATTCCATCTCCTGTCCAAAGGCCTTCATACACAGTGTCCCCCAGGATTGAAAAGCTCTTAGAATCACTTTTTCTCTTGAAGTTCTACTATCTGTACAGAGTCCTTCCAGATGCCTGTCCAGTTTTTACCCTTTTCCCCTTTATTCCCCATCCCTCTCCTCCAGTTACATTTTATGTAGTTTGTATTTATTTATCTCTGCACATGCCATTTTTCATATACGAAGTACATATATTTTTAGTTCCTTGACTGCAGGAACTGTTTTCATTTTTGTCCTGTCCTTGGGGCCCAACACAGTTCCTGGCACATAGTGAAAGCTTAATGAATACTAGTTAAATTGAATTTAAAGTAATGTTATTATAAGGAACATGGTAACCATCTGTTCTCTTTCTCTCTTAATGCCCAAATAGGAGGGAATAGCAGGAAAAAAGGATTAAGGTTAGCTCTAAGGAAGAGATTTTGGCTCTCATAGTTAATAATTATTGAAATGGGAGGTTGTTGAATTCCCTCATCTCTAGAGATATGGGACTAAAGAGGACTGATAACCATTTCCCCCCCTAAATTATTTAGATGTAGTACTGACTGGAGACAGGCTAATGGACCAGATGACTTCTTGAGGTCTTTTTGTCCCTGTAATTATTTGAATTATTTGCATGACAATTAGTGGTAAATGATGTGCAAGGTTATACAAAAGGAGTGGTGAAGTTAGATCACTATGCATATTTGAAGTGGGGTAAGAAAAGCTTACCTTTTTTCTAGGCTCCTCATTAATGTTTTATGAATCTGTGTAATCTGAAATAGTGTTTTATTAGTGACTGCATGCCTCACATGGCAGAAAAAAATTTAAAATAAGGAAGTGTCATTTGGATGATGGCGCCTCGTTCTTAATATTTATTTATTACATGCTTTATAGATCATTTGACTTTAGAGCTCAGAGAGACCATAGAGGTTATGTAATCCAACACACTAATTTCACAGATAAGAAAGCTGAGCCTGAAGACTTTCTCAAGGTCGTAAAGGATTTGAATACTTTGGAAAGAGTGATAGATTTGGAGACAAAGGATCTGGGTTCAAATCCTTACTGTGCTCCTTCCTGCCTCTATGACCTTAGACAAATCATTTAACTTTTGGGGGCTTCAGTTTCCTTATTTATAAAATGAAGGGACAGGAATAAATTACCTCCCATGTCCCTACAACTCAAGTTCCATGATAATATGAATCTATTTCCAGTTCATCTGTATAATGCATTAATCCACTAAGGTATCTATGAAAAAGGACACTTTCTCTGGGATTCATGGTTGATGCCACATACATTGGCACCTGTCTTAGGGAAATCTTATGTTATTCTTCAATCCTCCAGGTATGTGAGTCTGTCTTTCCTAACAACATTAAAAATTACTTGAGTGTAGGAGGTCATGAGTTTCAATCCTTTGGTATTTCTTACAGTATTTAGTCCAATGTAGAGAGCAAAGTGGTTTCCAAATACATAATTATGAATTTAAATTGAGTTCATGAAATATTTAAAAACGTAGAGAAATATTTAGAAAGAGGTAATCTTTTGCTTAAGGTGGAAAGAGATAAGCTATAGAATTTACTTTAAGGCATTAGGTGAGGTGAGGGAATGAATAGACTTCAGAAGGCAGAATAAGAGGACCTCCATATAAGATGGTGGTAACATGTGAAAGGGAAAATACAAAACACTGGATGATCATGTGAACACTTTTTTTTGAGCTTGAAGGAGCTTATCTACCCCAGTCTCCTCATTTTATAGATAAGCAAATGAAAGCCAAAGGGGGTTATGCCAAAGAAATTAAGTAGCTAAGAACTCTCTTAGGTTCACATCAGAACCAGGATTCAAACCAAGGTTCCTTGATTCTACATCCAGTGTTCTTCCTACCGAAGTCAAAAGACCTAGATTCTAGTTTCAATTCCACCATCTAACTGCATGGCATTGAACTACTCTCTTTTTCATTCAATCCATCTTTTTTATCATTGCCATAATAATCTCTCTCTCTCTCTCTCTCTCTCTCTCTCTGATATATATATGTATATATGCATGCATATTATGTATGAATATATGGAGATATATATATTTATATAATGTTTGTGTCAATTTTCTGCCCAAAATTCAGCAATATCTTGCTATTTCTTACCAAATAAAGTTTAAACTTTTTTGCCTAATATTTAAAATCTGGTACTACCTTACCTGTCTGTTCTTATCTGATCTTATTCCTAACTATACACTTTGTGTCCTAACCAAACTGAACTACTCATTGCCCAAAAACAGGCCCTGTACTTTCAAGTTATACAATGTACCATCCAGCTTCCCCCTTAATAACATCCTTCCCTGGACTCCAGAATCAATGCAATTATGCATATACTCAAAAGAATAGCTAATGAGCACTTATAGAGGGCTTTTTCCTTAACCAACCAAGAAGATATATTAATTTAACATGTAATTAAAGGTCACTTAATTAAACAGCATAGCATGATTAATAAGAAAGAGTTCCCTCATACATATAATAGTATACACTCTTCTAAAGGTTACCACATGTTTTAAGAGCAATATCTACCAGGAATCTTATTATGTAGGTTAAACTAGATTTTCTTCCTTAAAAAGCAAGGAAGCTGTCCCTAAAATTTGATTGGCCCAGGGACTGTTGCTTCTCAGTTGCCCAAGAGCATGAAAGCATATACAATGTATATGCTTTCTCATGATCTCAGTCAATTACTTGAGTTATAAACTCTTTGTTAAGGTAGAGGTTTGCTTCCAATGTGGAGAATGTACTGTCCCAAGCTTCAGCGGTTTGTACAGTTATTTTCAGAGATACTTCTAGGGACTTGTAAATGTTCAGTTCTTCCAAGGTGGTATGATAAGGGGCAAAGTGTTTGCTCTTTTCCTAGCCTGTGCTCCAATCTATGAGTGACTACAAGCACTCTTTTCTGTCTTGGAACTGTGAGGAGGATTTCCTCTCCACCACCACTACATGCTCTACCATGCCAGCGCTCCTCCTTGCTCCAGGACCGCCACCCAGAACTGTGACCCAGATCCAATCATGGACAAAGCAAGAGAATCCTGCACCAGCAAAGAGATCCTTGCAACCCCACTCTGCTCAGCCAACAAATTCCCCCTCAGTCTGTGGGCCAGAAGCTCAGGAGGCAGCTGCCGCCCCAGGGCCAGGCTTGGGAACTGGGGCTGCAACCTCGCTTCTCTCTTTCACCGCAGAAACAGACTTTTCCCACTGACCTTCTAAGTTGTCTTTGGTTTTCCTGGGTTGAGAAGTCTGGAAACAGTCACAGCAGCCTGTGATTCAGTCCTCTGAGGCCTGCTCCAGGTCTCTGTGGCCTGCGCACTCACACTGAACTGTGCTCCTCTCCCTGCCTGGCGTGATATACCTTTCTGATCAACCATCCAGGTTGTCTTGGGCTAGAAATTTGTTTCACTCTGTCTTTTTGTGGGTTCTACTGCTTTAGAATTTGTTTAGAGGCATTTTTTACAGGTATTTGGAAGGGTTTGGGGGAGAGTTCAAGCAAGTCACTGCTTTCACTTAGCCATCTTGGCTCCACCCCCCCCTCCCATTTTACCTTAGTATCCTCAGTGCCTAATATAATACCTTTCATATATAATAGGTGCTTAATAATTGTTTGCTGAATTCAATTGAGTAACTATGATGAAGGCTGGTTCAGTGTCTGTTTTGAAGCTATTGTTACTCTGTCTTTATGGAGATGTGTAGTTTTACTTTCCTCATGTGGAATTTTTAGGGTTTCTTAGTCACACAAATTGATAGGTTCCAGAGATATTCATTTAGCAAGAAAGTGAGTTCCTACTAGGAACTGGGGATATGAAAACAAAACTGAAAGTCCCTAACCTCAAGGAATTTACTTTTACTGTGTAATATCTTAACTAAAGCCCATTTTCTTTGAGTGTATTCTCCAAGCGGATCATAAGGGGAAAAAGAGTGATACCAATGTGCCTAACCTTATTTTAAAAACAGGTTCATTTAATAGGTCCAATTATGGCATACTCAATAAACTGCAGTGGCTCCCTATTGCCTTCAGGAGCAAATACAAAATTCTCTAGCATTCAAAGCCCTTCATAACTTAGCCCCCTCCTATCTTTCCAGTCTTCTTAAACCCTACTCTTCGACAGATATTTTTCAATGCAGTGATGCTGGCCCTCTGGCTGTTCCACAAACTGGATACTGTCTCTCTAGCTTTCCCTCAGGCCTGGAAAGTTTTCTCTCCTCTACTCCAACTATTGACTTCCTTGGCTTTATTTAAGTCATTGTAATACAATGATAAAGACAAACTGGTCCTTTCCCTCAAGGAGCTTACATTCTTCTGGGAAGATATAAAATGTTAACAATGCTAAAATACAAGAAGTATGGGCATTTACATTGGTTCACTTGCATTTGGAATGCCATACACAGTCTATCTCAAATCATGGACTGAAAATAAAAAACTTTCTTTGTCTTTAAGGGATAAAAGTATGCATTTTTTTGAATAATGAAAAGAAGTTCCTGAAGTATTTATTGTCCCTTTTGCATCTCAGCTTCTTTTTTCAAGCCATTGGACCATATTCTATTCAAGCAATTGCAATAAAAAACAAGGAAGAAAACATCATATTTATAAGCTTAAGCATAAATGAGCTTGCATCAATAAATGTGCACATGCATGTACATGCTTAAATATATGTATGTACAGACCTATATATTTAATTAAAAGTACTTCTTTTCCTGCCTAAAGCATAATACTTATGTTGAACAAGATACATAAAGCTGGTCCTGTGGAGCAGACATTTAAATAAGCCTGGAAGAAGAAACTAAAGGCAATGTTCAGACTAGCTTCTGTGGTTCAGGAACCTTATTTATTTCATAATAATGTCTCATTTTTTAAAAGAAGACAGTCAAAGACTTTCCTTTTAGGGAATCTATTTGTCTTAGTCCAGGTTAAGGACCCTTAAGCATCCACTGGAGGCTCAAAGTCCATTTCCCTTGGTCTTCTGACTTTCATATGCATGTAAAATATACAGTTTTTTTAAAGTTTAATAGTATTTTATCTTTTCCTTCATTACATATCAAGAAAGGTTTTAACATTCATTTTTCCAAGATATTGAGTTCCATTTTTTTCTTCCTCCCTCCCTGCCCTTCCCTCTTCTGAAAATGGTAGTCAGTTTGATAGAGTTTATACATGTGCTAACATGTAAAAATATTTTCATATTAGTCACAGTTGTGAAAGAAGAAACAGATCAAAAGGGAAAAAAACTGCAAGAGAGAATTAAGTATATAAAAAATAAGTTTCAGTCTGTACACAGAGTCCACCAGTTCTGGATATGGATAGCATTTTCTCTCATTAGTCCTTTGTACTTGTTTTGGATCCTTGTGTTGCTAAGAGCAAAGTCATTCATAGCTGGTCATCACACAGTGATGCTGAGTGTATACAATATTGTCCTCGTTATGCTCCTTTCACTTTGCATCAGTTCATACAAGTTTTTTCCTAGGTTTTTCTGAAGTGTACCTGTTCATCATTTCTTATTGCACAGTAATATTCCATTACATTCATATACCACAGCTTGTTCAGTCATTCCCTGATTGATGGGCATCCCCTCAATTTCCAATATTTTACCACCTCAAAAAAAAGGTGTTATGAACATTTTTATGTGTATGGGTCCTTTTCCCATTTTTATGACTGCTTTGGAATGTAGATTTAGTAGTGGTATTGCAAAAATCAAAGCATGTGCACGGTTTATAGCCTTTGGCCATAGTTCCAAAAAGCTCTCCATGATGGCTGGATCAGTTCACAACTCCTTCAATAGTGCATTAGTGTCCCAGTTTTCCCACATCCTTTCCAACATTTATCATTTTCCTTTTTTATTATGTTAGCCAACCTGATTGGTGTGATGTGGTATTTCAGAGTTGTTTTAATTTGCATTTCTCTAATTAAAAGTGAATTAGAGCACTTCTTCATGTGCCTGTAGAGAGCTTTGATTTCTTCATCTGAAAACTCTCTGTCAATATCCTTTGACCATTTATCAATTGAGAATGGCTTGTATTCTTATAAAGTTGACTCAGTTCTCTATATATTTGAGAAATGAGGCCTTTATCAAGACCCTTGCTATAAAGATTGTTTCCCAGATTTCTGCTTTCCTTCTAATCTTGGTCACATTGGTTTTGTTTGCACATAAACTTTTTATTTTGATATAATCAAAATTGTCTATTTTACATTTTGTAACACTCTCTATCTCTTGGTTGGTCATGGATTTTTCCCTTCCCCACAGATCTGACAGGTAGACCATTCCTTGCTCTTCTAATCTGCTGATGGTGTCTAAATAATGTACTCATTTTGATATTATCGTGCTACACTGTATGAGATGTTGTGCTATGCCTAGTTTGTGTCTTATTGTTTTCCATTTTTCCCAGGAGTTTTTTTTTTATTTTTACCCAAATCTGCCCCAATATTGGCCACTAATCTTTATTAATTTAAGGAAAAGGGAGTAGATATGAAAAAAATTTCTAAATTTAAATTATTTTTGCTTTGTTAGATTTCTACTCCTGCATCTATCTTGTAAATCTTGGTTGGGGTCTTAAAGTCATGTCAGTTTGCCCAAAGAATGAGGTTCCTCCCTCATGTACCCCTTAGGAATGATGAAGAGGAATGAAATGCACCTGGACATTATTATTGAGTTTTCCTCTTTAGTAAAATTGAAAACTGACAGGTCTCTATGTTCTAGTATGTCTAAATTTCTGATGTCAAGAGTGTTTCTGGGCATTGTTATGTTAACAGAAGCATTGTTAAAGAGTAGAAAAGAACACTGGGGGCAGCTAGGTGGTGTAGTGGGTAGAGCACTGGCCCTGAAGTCAGGAGGACCTGAGTTCAAATCTAGCCTCAGACCAAACACTTGACACTTACTAGCTGTGTGACCCTGGGCAAGTCACTTAACCCTAATTGCCCCCCCAAAAAAAGTTAAAAATTTAAAAAAAATAAATAAAAAACAAAAAAGAAAAGAACACTGGATAGGGAGTCAATCACCTGGGTTCATATCTCAGCCCTCTTTCTACCTGGGTGACCTTGGCTATGTCTCTTTACCTCTGTAGGTCATAGTTTCCTCATCTTTAATGTGAGGAAATCTGACTTTATGACCACTAGGGTCCTTGTCATTTCTAGATCAATGATCCATGATCCAATGAGCCTATTTCCTAACTCTATATGAAAATACAGAAAATAAAAACAACTCTCCTGATCTGCTGTTGAATTATTGATAGAGACAGACTACCGTGTTCAATAAATAAATGAGTAAAACAAATAATGTCCCCAATTTGTCCCATTGTTTTATGCATGAGTTACACTGTGGACTCTATTTCATTAAGAAAGATTACTGGCATTGTGATAAGACTACAGTGTAAAATGATGGAGAAATTAAAATTACTGTTAGCAAAAGGTTTGCAAAAGCACAAAGGAAAAACAAACAAAACTAAAATCTTTTTGCTGACCTTTAAGGTTTTTGCTTTGTTTTACCTTTGATGATTATTTAGTAGTATCTTAAAGAGAGATTCTCTGTGTATGAAGATAAATGTTACAAATCTGTAATTAGGCTTTTTTAAGGATTATAATTTAGAATTAAAGGGTCAGTAAAATCTATCAGTTTTACCTACCCAGGAAGGTATGTATTCATATTCTGCCCCAAACATTTCTTAGCTGTGTGACTGTAGGCAAGGCATATAAATTCTCTGAGCATCATTTCCTATTTCTATACCTTCTATAAACAAATTCACAGACTCAAATGAGCCAATGTATGTAAAACAGTCTTTCAACTTTAAAGTTTCATGCAAATATCTGTATTTTAATAATTGCTTTTTATTAGAGTCAGTTATTAACACAGTGGCTAGACAACTTGATCTGTAGTTAGGAAGAGAAGACCTGAGTTCAAAAATGATCTTGGACACTTAGTAGCTGTGTGATCCTGGGCAAGCCACTTAATCTCTCTCTGCCTCAGTTTCCTCATCTATAAAATGGAAATGATTATGACACCTATCTCATAAGAGTTGTTATAACAATCAAATGAGATAATATTTGCAAACAGGCTAACAAACCTTAAAGTGCTATATATAAATGCTAGCTATTATTAGAGTATCATCATCATCATCATCATCATCATCATCCAAAAAAGACATTCATTAACCTTGAAAGTGAGTTGAATGAATAAGTCCTAATTTATATGAGTCCTTCATGTTCATTTCAAGAGACTTACTATTTCAAGTGCCTTCCTCCCCACTTCATTTTAAAGAGGTTATAAGCAATATTTCTCTTCTGTTCCTCTCCTTCATCCCTTGTGCACAGAGTAGAAGAAAATTACTCTTTGTCCCCATTTTATGGTAAATGGCACTGGCTAAAGGCAAGAATTTTGAGGTGTTCCCAACAGTGTACTTAAGGTGAGAGATGATGATGATGAAGAAAACATAATTTTAAGCCCATCAGAGTGTTTATAAGCCTTCCCCTGCTTTAAGAGAATAATCATCGCACCCTGGGTAAGAGCCACTTGTGAAGGAGTTAAAATGACTCTGAAATTGTCCTGACTTGACCTGTTCTTTTAAGCAGCCTATATGGAAACAGCCATAACCCAGGTCCTCCTCAGTGCAAAGGAGAAATAAGAGTTGAATAACTTGTATGAGAATTGATTTTTCCATTTGAGGAAGTAAATTCAAGTAGCAAGAGAGCCAAAAAGCATTCTATGTGATTTCAACAAAGTGACCTTTCACATTAAATGTAAATTAATAAAATAACTTTTAAAAATGTATATTAATATTTCAATGTCCTATTCTGCCCCCCAAAGGTTTTTGTGATTTCAAAAAAGTTCTAGTTCAAATTTTTTATTTAAAATCTAAAATCAAATGAGTTTAATGATTGTACATTGTGTGTGTGTGATTGTGTGTGTGTGTGTGTGTGTACAATAGTTAATAAACATTTTTGTTTTGTACTGCAAAATTTGCCCCACTAATTCATTACACAAAAGTGTACTGGGGAAATATTTGTGCTTGTTGATAATTAACATAAAAAAGAGGAAAAAAACTATTTACTGAGTGAAATGACATTGCAGAGGGGGTAGTTATATGTAGGACTGATGCTATAAATGTCACCAGTAGCAGTGGGCATATGGTAAGATATTATAATAGCAAAGTTTTACAACCTTATCATGAGTATTTAGTTATAATGGTTCAAATAGTGCTTTTTGCAAAGATGCTATTAGAGGCAACTTTATACAAGGAATTATTAAATATATTTCAAAAGTAACAAATGGATATTTTCTGATAATAAGTTAGTACTTATATAATGTTTGCAAAACAGTTCACATCTATTATCTCATTTGAACCTCACAACAACCCTGGGAGGCAGGTCCTATTTTTATCTCCACTTTCCAATGGAAGCCAAGGCCAAGAGTGGTTAAGTGACTTACCCAGTGTCACACAGCTGGTAAGTGTCTGAGGCAAAACTTGAACTCAGGTCATTCTGACTCTAAGTTAATCACTCCGTTATGATGTTTCACTATCTAAGGGGAGTGCCAAGATATTAGACAGCACATAATATTCTGGAGTTTTAATGAACTGACTGTAGTTTTCTAGGCATATAACTTGTTGTTGTTCAGTCATTCAGTCATATTGGATGTTTTTTGACTCCATGGGCTTTCTTGACAAAGATACTGGGGTAGTTTGCCATTTCCTTCTCTATTACTTTATTCCATCTCCTTTATTACTTACTATTATCATAGGTACAATTCTGATGATCTCTCAATTTCCTTTAAGACCAATAGTTTCCATTCCAATGAAGTATTACTCATTTAAATATACATGGTTCTTTGAGTGCTATTTTGTTCCAAATTCAAGATGCCAGGGAGATGAGAGGACCATCAAATGAGGTCTGGTTTGGTACTTAGGTGTTTAAGGTAGACAGCAACACAAGGCTGATAAAACACAGAATATTGTTTTATAAAAGAGAGTATATTAGAACTTCTTTCATTAGACAGAGTTGTAAATGTTCCTTTATTTAAAAAAATCTTTCTGCTTGACTAGCTGAATTTATTAATAACTTACTAAGACCTTGCTAATTGCACTGACAGGGAAAGCCATTAAAGCTAAGTACATTTTGAAAGTTATAAAATTGCCAAGGATAAGATATCAAGGATTCCTATATAAAAATGGTAATTTATTTTAAAGAGCAAAATTTAGTTTAAATGATTTGTAATGATATATCTTACCTCATTTTGAAAAAAAAAAGTAATAAAGACTCAGAAATAGGAAATTTCTACTAATTAAATCTTTAGCAAGAAATGAGATAAGGACTACTCTCATAAGAATTATGAAAATTTTAAAAACTACAAACATATACAGCAAAATAAAAATGCTGGATTTCTCAGTACTACTTCCCTGCTTTGTTTCTTGATGTTATAAGGTCTTAGGGGATTGTGGAAAGTATGAAAGAGAAGATGAAGATGAGTTCAAGTTCCAATAACGCATACAGGTAAAATGAACATTTATGTCAAATGCTAATATTTATTATAGAGCTTGGAATATTCTTATTACTGCTATAGTTCTGTAATCAAATGATTCTAGGATGCTGCTCAGTGGGAGCTGCTATTTCATTGCTATTCCTGGAAAGGTCAGTCCAAATGGAAAGCATTAGTCGATGGTAAATAAAGTGGCTTCAACAATGAATATAGGAAAAAAATAAAAGCATAGCAAAATATTCGCAACCAGAAATGGGTTTCATATTAAAGCAGTTAGGCATTGTAGTGGATTGAGTTCTAGACTTAGACCCAAGAAGACCTTGGCTCAAAACTTATCTACCTCAGCCCCTTTGCTTACTAGCCACATAACCCAGGGAAAATCATTTCATTTGTCTAGGCTTCAGCCTCCTCATCCTTAAAATGGGGATATTAATAATAACACTCGCCATGTTGTGAGAATTCAGTGAGACAGTAGATGTAAAATACTTTGTAAACCTTGAATCTGTTCAAACATGCTAGTTGTTAATATGAGAAGTAGGATTTTGTTTGTATTCTTCCTTGGCTAAACAAATGATGTGAGTGTATTAGAGTCCCCAGCACTGCCATCTTCCTGTCATATTCCCTTGTACACATTTAGGGATGAGCAGTATATCAAATATGGAGTGTGCTCTTCTCCTTCATATGACAAGTGCTCTTAACCTTTATTCCTCAAGTTTTCTCTAGTTTTTAGCTGGTATTGGAAGGTTGCCATGTGAGGAAAGAGAAAGATCTCATTTCAGTGTGCAAGAAGACGGTGTGTTTAAGACCATATGGGGACAATATTACATATGTGGAAGGTCATTCATTTCTAAAAAACCTGACACTCTTCTTTTTTTTGTTGTTGTTTTGAAGGTCATATCACTGCTGATATAAACCATAATGAGGACAAAGTTGTTACTTCCCTTAGTCATTTCATGAAGACATTGATGTGAATTTTTATATGTGCACCACACTGAACAGTCTATACTATTTCAAGGATTCCTTTTATATGAAACTGTCTCATAATGGGAGAGCCAAATTGAATTTTTAAGCTCTTTCTTACTCCATCAACTAACAGTAGTAGATATAGTAGTAGTAGTGGTGGCATGAATGGGAGGAAGAGGAAGAGGATAAGAGAAGAGAAAAGGAAGAGAAAAAGGAGAAGAAAGAGGAGGAACAGCAGTAATATCTCCAAATAAATCTCCACACAGCCACCAAAATTTTATTTAAACACAAGTCTGACAATGATACTTCCCTTCTTGGTAAATCCCACTGACTCTCTATTACCCTCAGCATCAAATGCATTCCTTTCTTCTATCATTTTCCTATTCACAACCTGGCCTCAAACTACATTTTTAGCCTCATCATTCATTGCTTTGCTTCAGTCTCCTTATGATCCTAGTCCAGTTGGCTTTCTTACTACTCTTAACACACAATACTCCATGTCCTGTCTCCATACCTTAGAACAAGTTGGCCATCATACCTAGAATGTGCTCCCTACTCATATCTACCTGTTGAAATCCCTAGTCACATTCAAGTTTCAGATGAAGTGCCACCTTCTACCTGAGTCCCCCGGACTACTCATGCCTTCTCACCAAAATTTTATATCTATATACTTATGTACCTATGCTCATCTCCCTAGTATAATATAAACTCCCTGAGGGCATGGAATATTTCACATTTGTCTTTGGATCCCAAGAATGTAGGAAAGAGCCTGGTACATAGAAGGAGCTTAATAAATGTTAATTTATTCACTTAATAGTAGTGGCAGTACTAGTAGCGTTAATAGTAGTAATGATAACAAAGCAGTAGCTATAGTAGTAATAATAATAGTAGACATTTTAGTTAGAAGCAATAATGGCAGAGGTATATTAGTTATTGCTACTGCAGTAATAGTCATTTATTTACTTTTCTTTTCAAAAGAACAGTATTTTCACCATGTAAGGAGCTCCTAGTGAGAAATTCTCCCAATGAAGATTGGCACCTTCTCAACAACATATAGGCTCAAAGAATTAGCTGGAACAATAAGATGTTAAGTGTGATACAGCAACTATGTGCAGAATGCAGAACTCGAACCCAGGACTTCTTAATGTCAAAGCCATCTCTCTCTATTCATTATAACACCCTACCACCAATAGTAATAGTAACAGCTTCTATCTCTATTATAGCAATTTGTTTGCAAAGTACTCTCTCCAGAACAACCTTATGGGGATGCAGCTACAATAGATGTTATTTTCCCATATGATATAAGAAAACACTCTCAAAAAGGTAAAGAAATATGCTCAAGGTTACATAGCTTTATTGTTTAGTCTCTCAAATGCTCTATTTCACTCTGTACAAACCAGTAGAAATGTGCTAAGGTGAGAGGATGATTTCCTATTTCCAAACATAGTACCTACATGTAGTAGTCCTAGTGCTCAATAAATATGTATCAAATGAATGAATAAATTTTCTCAAGAAATAGCATAGCCTAATGAATAGAGAGCAGGCCTCTGGGTCCTGACTTTTTGCAAAAACCATGTGCTCCTGGACTTAACTTCTCAGGTAGCTCTCTAAGATTATAAATTGCATAACAGTTGTCAGTCAGCATTGTTAGAGGGAATTTCCTAACTGTGAGTACCTTATACAAAAGAAATCACAGGCAAGACCATTGACCAAAATTATAGTAATAGTAAAACAACAATAATATTTTTTCTATTCTGCTTTGATTGTTCCCATAACCTGTCATGAGTCCAAGAGAGATTTATTAGTCAGATAAAATATGAGTCCAGCACATTGAACTTCTCGGTTGAACTTATGAAAGAATGTGAGCAAGTGTCACACAGGATGGGCAGGTAAGGATGGGTAATGATCGACATCACTGGAGAGAACTACTAAATGAAGAATAAGATTGTATGAAACCATTTGGGTATTCAAATGTAAAATAAAATAATTTAAAGCAGGAGTTCACTTTCAAAAGGATGCTTTTGTTATTAGATTAAAAACCTGGATCTGAACCTTTCAAAAGGCTTTTTAAAGTAGGAATGCTTCTGGCCAACTCAGGAATTAAATTGAGAGAACAGGGAAATGACCCAAGGCAAGTCAGAATAACTTTCCTTATTGGTCACACTTTCCTCATTGTCTTACATTCCTTTCTTTTCATTGTGATTTTTGTAGATTTCAATTCTTGTCCTCAAATCCACCTAGTCTTATAGCTTTTCACCTTGACTTCCCCTTCAAAGCTATTCATCTTGGAAGGCATTTGTTTCAAGTAGGAAAGGAGTAAAGTCTACTCATTTTGTTTTGTTTGTTTTTCTCCCCTTATCTATATGAGGGTAATCAAAAACAGCAGCTGGAAACAGCCTCTTCTTGTAAGTGAACAGACCAATTCAAGTAGTAAGTTTCCATGAAATGCCAATTCTCCCAAAGCTAGTTTGAAATGAGTATTGTCTGTCTGAAGCTTGTTACTAACGAATTGGGAATTGGTCACCACTGAGTATTTCTTCAGAGGAGGTCACTGAAAGACCTCAATTCTGAGGTAATACATAACTGAATATAAAGTGGAACAAGATAAATGGAATGCCCTTTGAGAGGGGCAGCTAGGTAGCACAATGGAAACAGCACCAGCCCTGGAGTCAGAAGAAACTTAGTTCAAATCTGACCTCAGACACTTACTAGCTGTCTGACCCTGTCCCCCCACAATGAAAAAGAGAGAGTACCTGTAAACTTCAAGATTCATAGAGGTGAAGATGGTCAAATGAGTGCTAACCATCAAAAGAGTATGGAGTGAAGAAAGTAAGATTAATTTTCTCTTACTTTGTCCGAAACGGAATAGAAAAGCACTCAGAAGCAACAGAGGGAAAGCTTTGGGGAAAGAATGACCTAAAGACCTAAAAAACAAACAAAAGATGGTTGCACACTATCAAATTGGTCAGCAGAGGTGGAATTGAGACTATTTTAACCAGGGATAAAAAAGCTTTGGAAGAGGAGGACAGTCTGACTGAAGATGTAGTTGAGCTGTGAAAAAGAGAAGTACGACCTTTATTCTTACAGAAATTTTTTTTTGGGGCAAGGGATACCTCTGTAACAGTTATAGGGTCTATGGAGTACCTCAATACAAGTATAGTAGTGATGGAGGTCTCTGAAGAGAGGAAGAATCCTTTCTCTCCTTTACTCCCAGGGAGAAAATAGTTTCTATATGTAACTCCTAAGTAAGGTCACTAGGACAAATCCACATTCCCCTCTCCCCCATTATAGTTCATCTCTTTTGGGCAAATGGTTAGGTCACCATGAAGCCAGCAATAGCTTATTAACTCGATGATATAATTTTCTATTCCAAGTGAGTGCCTGAATTTACTTTCATTTAATTCAAATTACTCCTCCCTCCAATGAAAGCAAAAAGAACAAAGAGACATATATTAAATATCTACTGTGTACATTGCATAATGTTAACCATTGGGCATACATATATGAAATAAAATGTAACACTTACTTTCCTCTATTTTATAGGGTTTAGCAGATAGGAATATTTTATTAACACTCAGTTTATGTTACTTCCTACTTCAGTGATCTTGAGCAAATCACTTCAATCATATGGTTCTCAGCTATACAGTAATCAGTCTGGATTCAATCACCATGAAATCCCATTTCAGCCCTAAGATTGGGTTCTATAAACCTATCATCTATTTTAAAGCTTTGTCATTCTTGATTTTCCTCTATAAAAATAACAGATCCTGTGCATATGTAAAAAGTAGACACATGACAAACTGTGGAAGTTGGAAGGGACCTCTGAGTTCATCAGATCTAACCTGAATCTGACCAAGAATTAGCTTTGCGAGATTTCTCACCCCTCACCCCTACAGCTTCTGCTTGAACACTTCCGCTGTTGGGAAGCCTACCACATTCTGAGGCAGCACATTCCTCTTTTGGGTAGTCCAATTTCTTCAGGAGATTTTTCTTTACAACAAATACAGATTTTGCTCATTGCTCCTAGTTCTACCCTCTGGGGTCAAGCATAGCAAGTCTTTTCCCTTTTCCATATGACAGCTCTTCAGATGCTTAAAGACAGCTATCATGTTTTCCATCCCTCCCTCATGCCTAACCCCAAAGAGTCTTATTTTCCCCATGCTAAATATAGAGATATAGTTTGTTTGTTTGTTTTTCCAAAGAATTGCAACCTCGAATTGGAGAGAATCTTGGAGACAATCAAGTCCAACCTCATTTTATAGATGAGGACACTGAAGCACGTAGAGGTTTGTCTTTGGTCCCCAGCTTTCCATTTCTAAGATTTTTCCCCTTCTTCTCTCATCCATCAAAAATTGCCAAGAAGAATTGTAATCTCTTGAATTTGCACCTCAATGTGGAAATGTGCTTACCTTTCCTAATTTCTATCAATGGTTTGCCTTCCTCAGGACTATGTACAGTTTATGCATTATTTCTAATTGTGGGATGGCTAGCTTTGTGTCGGGGTGAAAACAAGTTTCAGACGACATCAGCAAGCATGGTCAAGAGATTGAGGCTGGATAGAGGCCCTTCCTAGTGACTCTGAAAATGCCCTTCTTCTCTTGGAAGGTTGTTGCAAACTATGCAGTAGTTCTTTCCAGGGTTTCGAAATGTTGCACATCTTGCCCTAATATTGTTTCTCTGGGCTCACTTACATGAAGAGGCATAATTGCATAGCCCTTGACATACCCCTGCCTTGTAATTCCTTGTTCTTTTCGGGCCATCACCCCTCTCAGTTTTTTCTAACCTGAATCCTCAATCCTTGCTTAGTTTCTCATTTCACTGGCATAGATGCTAAATCTACTTATGATTGATCTTAAGTCAAAGTCTTGTTTCACATTAATGAATGTTTTTTGAGCTGTTTTCTAATTAAGAAGACCTGAGGAAAATTCCCCACACATTTTATGCTTTTAATTCAATTTGTTAGTTTCAGAAGGAACTGGGAACACCTCTATGAACTGATTCAGAGTAAAGTGAGCAGTGTAAGAACAACTTATAAAAATTACAACAAAATTACAAAGAAAACAAAAGCCTCAGAAAGATGTGAGACTTCTGATCAATGCAATGATAAGTTATGTTTCCAGAGGACCTGCCACCCTCTTCCTGACAGAGAGAACATAACCTTTTAATGCTGAATAAGTCACATTTTTGGATTTGGCCAAAGAAGGAATTTGCTTCACTTGACTAGATATATTTATTAAGAAAATTTTCTTTTTCCTTTTTTTCTTTAGTTTTTGTTTGATTTGGGGAGAGATCTAGAAAGGATAAGAAATAAATGATTATTATTGGGAAAAAAATAGAATTCAATTTGACCAACGTCATTAATTGCTTTTAAATGCAAGGCCCATTGCTAGGTATTAGACAAATAAAGGCAAAAACAAAGAAGTCCCCTGTCCTCAAGGAGTTGATAGTCTTAAAGTCCACTAGAAGACACTGTTCAACATGTACAGAATATACGACAAGGAAAAATGAAGGATTAAACATTAATAACTGAGGGAATAAAAACAACTTTATGAAGGAGGTAGCTCTTGGGTTGACCTTTGAAGGAAGAAACTTCTGAAGGTTAAAAGTGAAGAAGAACTTAATTTCGGTCATGGTGAATAGATTCAGGGAGGCAGGAAATGGAATGTCAAATATGAGGAAAATCTAGTAATCTAGTTTAACTGGAATATTCAGTTTGCAAAGGGAAACAATGTGAAATAACATTGGAAATGTTTCATTTCTCATGTGAACCACATTTCTCATGTGAACTACATTGTAGATGGCCTTAGCTACCAAATTAAGGAGCTTGTATTTTGTCCTGGAAGTAGAAGGGAAACACTAGAGAATTTTTTGAGTGAAGAAGAAACACAGTCAGACCAATGTCTTGAGGATTATGTTAGCACCTATCTGTAGGATGGGCTGAAGAGGGAAGAGGTTGGAGACAGGGAGATGAATTAGGAGGCAATTGTTCCCATGATAGTTGATGCAGTCCAGGACTAGAGTGGAGACCATGTGAGTAAGA
The DNA here is from genome assembly GCF_900497805.2 of Vombatus ursinus. Classification (NCBI taxonomy): domain Eukaryota; kingdom Metazoa; phylum Chordata; class Mammalia; order Diprotodontia; family Vombatidae; genus Vombatus; species Vombatus ursinus. The sequence goes on along the minus strand of NW_020951957.1, from coordinate 3,298,384 downwards.
AAAACATGGACAAGATGCTAGGGATGATGTGGAGGAAGAATTGGCTAAGCATGGAGACTGATTAAATAAGGGTTTATACAATACAATGGCTCTCAGAGTGTCTGGTGCCTTCAACTTCAGCACATTAATATTACTACTTAGTTTTAGCAGAATATTGATTCATTAGAATTATTCCTACATGAAATCCTACTGCAAGGACTGTGATTTATGACTTCCCTGACACCTACCATCCCCAAGTTTTGCTCTTTCCCCAGGCACTACCAGTGTGGAAGAGTAATGGCATCAAGTCAGATGTGACATATATTCACCTAAGAGGTAAATACCTGGGAGATATCTTCTATATTGGTCATTTTATATCAGTGAAACTGTGATTTCAGTCATGTGGATAATTACTGCAATGGTACAGATTCATCTGTACTAACTCATCCAAATCGTCTCATATTGTACACCTCTTCTCTTTCCCTTCCTAGAAATCTAACATAGAAGATTCATCCAATATTCTGAGTGTTTTCTTCCAAACCCCTTGACATTATGTGACTACCAATGGGGTATTAAGGCTGCTTATTACCCTAATATCATTTGTGCCACTTCTGCATGCATCTATTTTTTGGCAATAAACTGATGCTTATTCATACTCATAATGATCCTTCCCATCACTCTTTGGGGTTTATGATACCATCTATGGTCTATATCTGATTTCCAAGGTCCAGCCTGTTTAAGATAGAATTCATTGAGTAAGATGGCTATTTAGAGATGAACCCTTTGGTCATGGCATCCTTATATTCATAAATATGTAACACTTTTCCTTTATCCATTAAATTATAACAATGAGCTTTAGTCATAAACTAAATTATGAAACTTAAAAAATATTTTCAATATGTTTTTCACATCACAGTGAGATGTATTTCATTGTTTAGCAGTCATATCAAATCTCAGAAATTTGTGATGGAAAAAGGTTGATTGATTGGAAACATTTTTTTCCCTATTTTGCCTTGTTTAGTTGAAAATATAAACATTTTAATGGGCAATTAAGGGCAGTCAGAGTGAGGTTATATCTAATTGATGTAAAATTTGAAACTGTCAATGTAAGAGAGGCATTGTTTTTAAAAACATATCTCCAGGGAAGTGTTATGTCAATTTAGCAACTGATCTCACTCGTGACAATGACAATGTTTCTAGATATTGTTGTGCCTTGTTAAGTATAAACTCTCCTATGTGTTTACAGTTAGCACTCTGAGTAATGTTGCCCCACAGTTCTGACATACCCAGTGTCAAATGGCTTTATACTTTGACTGTGGGAAGTGACAGTAGATTTTATTCAACTGTTTTTCTTGTCTCCTACGACAACATAAGAAGGGGAATCATTTTTTTAAGACCAACAGCAGACTGTGTTGTACTCTGTGTTCTATTCAGAATAGCTGTATAGCTGCTTTAACAAAGTCTTTCAGTCTACTGTGGGAAATAGGGAATCCAGGGTAAATATTTTGGAAAACCATTGTTACTGTCAGTTCACAGTTCATTTTCACCATATAGCATCTATATGGTGAATTATAATCCATTTCTCTCAAATAATATTCACATTCTGCCATTAATCTTGGAAGGGTTATAGGAAGGAAAAAGTGGAATGTAGGAAGTAATATCCAGTTATGGGACTACTTTGATTTCTTTTAAACTTATATGAAAAGCAGGAAGACCAATCAGAATGATACTGCAATAGTCAAGGCATCCATCTGAGGATTTTAGGGCTTGCTCTAGGGTGATGGCTATGAATTGAGAGAAGATAAAAGAGATGTTGTGAATGTAAAAACTATAATACTAGGCAACAGATTGGATGCAAGGAGTCGGTATGAGAGAGGAGTCAAGCAAGAAACTAGGTGTTGTAAAGACTGTCCCCCACATGTAGCATAGGGATGTCATTGTGTGGCTCAAAGGGAGGCAGAATAGACATTTCTAGCCTTTCCTCACCCACTCTCCTCTTAGGGAAACCTTAATTCTTGTCAGGAGGGGAAGCAGAATGTTGGGGCCAGAGGCTGACCACTCTGCTTTCCTCAGAAAGAGGAAATACAAGGCTTGAATTACATCTATTTATTCCCTTAAATATTTATTTGTCTAGGGAAAGTGATATTCAGGTTCAATCTAACTTCTGGTCACTGTTTAATTAATGGGGAAAATAGGATTCCATCCAAGACTTGACTCACTTCTGATCAAATATCAGTTCCACAGTGAACACACAAAGAAATTATCCAGGAAATCTATTTATTCAAATTGGGAGCAGAAAATTGAAAATCAAAGACCATATACATATAAGAATAGATCCCAGACAATACAGAACAAAGGACTTCTATTGGGAATGAGGTAGTTACACCAACAGAAAGAGTCCCAGATGTCACCCATAGGAAAATTTCCAGAAGTCTTTAATGTAGCAAATTGGAGATAGAGACTTACGGCAAATTGTTAGCTCCTCTCATGTTCAGTTCAAAATCTTTTCCTTCAGTGGGTGTGGAGACTCAAACAGAGCTCAAAGAAGATTGAAGACTCTCCTCTCTCCCATTTTCATCAACTCCACCGTACCACTCACACAGGCACAGGGCACTGGTCTTTGCCAATGGGGAGAGGGTCTCATACTAATGGACTTTGGAACATGGGTTACATAAGAAATTACAACATCAATTTAGGTATAGAACTGCCAATCTGGGAGATTAGGAAAGGTAGATTAGGAGGAAAGGGGTGAGGTGGCACTTGACCTAGGCCTTACAGAAAAAGGGATAACATTTCAGGAATAGAATAAACCCTATGCAAAGGCAAGGGAACAGAACAATTTTTGCTAGAATGTAGCATACATGAGGGGAAGTAATATGAAATCAGTCTAGAAGAAAAGGACTTTAAATGCCAAACAGAGTAGTGTCTATTTATCTTAGAACAAAAGGAACCTCAGAAGCTTCTTGAGTAGCAGAATGATATGGTCAGACCTATACTTAAGTCATACAAATTTGACAACTTTGGAATGGATTGGAGAGGAGAGAAACAGGATGCAAGGAAATTAGTCCTGAGGCTATTGCAATAATCTCTGTTGCAAATGGAGAAAAGATGGAGCTGTATGACAGGAGAAAAGTGGATAAATGTTAGGGAAGTATGATTGGTGGGACTTGGTAACTCGTTGAATATGTTTGGAGAGAGAGTGAAAAGTTCAAAATGGTTCCTGAATTGTAAACTTTGTAATTCTAAACATGGTGATGCTTTTAAGAGAAATAGGCAAATGAAGAAGAAAGGAATGTTTCAGGGTAAAGATTGTAAATTCTTCTTTGGATATTTTAAATGGTATCTACCTGCATAATATCTTGTTGGAGATATCTAGTGTGCATTAATGAGGAGAGATTAGAGCTCAGAAAATGGATTAAGTCTGAGTTTTTGACTTGGTAATCACGTGTTTAGATTTCTGTGTTAAAGCAATCTATGGCATAGATAATTGAATTGAAACCATGGACCCTGATGTGATTGTGTAGAGAGAAAAATACAGGTAGAAAAGAGATGAGGGTTTAGGAAAGAGCCATGAGGTCACTGAAGCATAGTGGGTAGAACACTGTGATGAGCCAACAAAGCAGACTCAGAAGGAGGACTCAGGCAAGCAGGAGAAACAGGAAGTAGCATTGTCACACAAGGAGAAGAGAAAATCCATCACGAGGAAGTGGTGGAGAGTATCAAATTCTACAAAGGTATCAAAAATGATAAAGACTGAGAAAATATCATTGAATTTAGCAATGGCATGATTGTTGATAACATGGGGGAAAAAGTTTCAATTCAATGGTAGAATCATAATCTATATTTTAAAGGATGGAGAAATGAGTAGGAGGTAAGGAAAGGGAGACAATGAGTCTAGCTGGCATTTTCTACTTTGTATGTAACCTGAAGCAGAGATATCAGATCATAGTTTGAGGGCCTGCCAGTGTCAGATGAAAGGGTTTGGGGTTTGTTTTTATTTTTTTAAGGATAGGGAGACACAGACCTATCTATACACTATAGAAAAGAGTCAATGAATAAAGAGTTGACTTTATCTATAATAGAGTGTAGGAGTATTTTTATCTCAATAGTTTTATCTACTCAGGTGATAGGAGTCATTTCTAATGATGAGACTCAATAATATATCCCTAACATTTTGTCTTCTCAATAATAGTCATTCATATCCTCTTCATTTCCTCAAATCTTGCCAGAGACATTTTGAAGAAGCCATGCCTTTTCTCTTTACTTAAAATATATGCTTTCTTTCTGTCTTTATGTAAAACTCAACCTTTTTTTTCCTAACCCAAGTCTCTTTTCTTTCCCTTTGTTAGAAAACTACTGTGTAATTATGTTTAAAAACTGCTCTGTTATATTAACAATATATTTAAACAGTTCAGAAAGAAATGTAGAGTTCTTTTTAAGAAAAATCTCTGGCAACCATCCAGAATTGAAGGAGAGGAGGAAAGCAACTTGTAAGAAGTAGAAGAAACCTAGTTATAAAATGTAGATTTCATTAATTAAATTCGTTAGTTGCTAATTGACCATTTTTAAAAGAATGGGTGAGGAAGAGGGAGCCAAGTGGCAGAATGAGAGAAGGAATTTTGTAACCTTTCCAGTATAAACTCCAATCAGAAATAGAAAACGCACCAGACCAAATCCACATGGGGAAATCCTGATAAATTCAGAGTGAGTCATATTCCTAATGCAATTTGGCATAGGGAGACAAACTAGGAGGTCTGCAAACACTGGAGATGGGCTGGCCAGGACCACACCACATGTAGGGAATGCCAGCATGCCCAAGGGGACGCAGTGCACCACTACAATAGGAGGTTCCAGATTTACTGGCCCTCCACCAGATTCATATGAGATACCACCTTTGTTGCCCTCTACCTAATTCTGAGTCAAAGATCCTTAGTGGAATAAGAAAGGGAGCTATCCATAGAAGTGGGGTACCCATGTAGGGAGGTCCAAGGTAGCAAGCTAAGAAAGAAGGAAATTCAGAAGTCAGCCAGAAGCAGCAGTATTCTTCAGACTCCAAGCTCAGAGGAAGATCTCACTTCCAGCATCTAGCACAGCCTTCAGAGAAATGATCAAAAGGGAGCCTACAATTCTGTTACTCTGAATCAATACAATTTTCCAGCTGACTGATAGAGGGGTAATCCAGAAGTAGTCTACTTCTGCACAGACCTAAAACAAGGTCAAGAATTTGACATGCTATGACAGCTAGGTGGCACAGTAGATAGAGCACTGGCCCTGAAGTTAGGAGGAACTGAGTTCAAATCCAGCCTCAGATGTGACACTTACTAGCTGTGTGACTCTGGGCAAGTCATTTAACCCCATTGCCTAGCCTCCCCCCAAAATGCCATTATTCTTTGGTATTGGCAACCAGACCAGCAGGTTAGCAATCAGACTTTGCCCTGAATTAGATCATTTTGGGAGTACTAAATGCTTGGAGGTCCCCAGTCTGTCCCTCAAATCCCAGAATAATAGAACAGTCAATATACCTCAAGAAAGCAGCACAGGGACCAACTCAGACCTTCCCTTCAGAAATGCAGCAGGAACTAGCCTTAACATTAAGCCTGAAAGCAAGAAGTAGACTGGAAAATTCCACCATAATAAGCTATTGAGGTGACAATGACACTCGTCACAAACACAGAAGAGAATGACTCCAAATCATTGGCAAGCATCACCACCTACCCCAAAAAAATAAATAAAGAAAAAAGCTTGGGCAGAAACTCAACTAGAATTCCTGGAAGATAGGAAGCAAAGGTTTTTTTTTTCTTTTCCACTCAAAAAAGTTAAAATGTTTTTATGAATGGAATGAGACTGTTTGAGGTAAAACTGGAGAAGGAATGAGAAAAATGATGGAGAAATGAAAAAAAAAAGAATTGGAAAGGCAATTAACAGCTTGGCCCAAGAGGTACAAAATCTTGACCAAGCAACAAAGAAAAATTAAAAAGCATTGGGTTATCTGAAACTGACCAAAAAGAGATCCTAGATGTCATAATTCAAGAAATCTTAAAGAGAATTGCATAGATCCCATAGAACCAGAGGGCAAAGTGGAAATAGAAAGAATCCTCCCATCACCTCCTAAAAGAAATTACCAAATGAAAACTGCTAGGAAAATCAAAGACAAAATTCAGAGCTTTTAGGTCAAATAAAACAACAAATGTAGCAAACAGCTAGAAAGAAAGAATTGAAGTACCAGGAAGCCACAATTAGAAGCACACATGATATAGCATCCCACCAATATAAAGTAGCGGATAACTTGGAATACAATATTCCAGAAGGCAAAAGATACGGACTTTCAACCAAGAATAAGTTACCCAGCAAAATTGAGTGTAATACTATGGGGAAAAGGGGCAGGCAATGGTCCTTTAATGAAAAAGAATACTTCCAAGAATTCCTGATGAAAAGACCAGAGCTGTAAATAAACTCAAATATAGGTATGAAGAGAAACATAAACAGTTAAACATGAAAGAATATTGGTAAAAGAAGTAAACAAGGCTAAACTACTTACATTCAAACATGAGGGAGATGATACATATGTTTCCTCTGAACCCTATCATCACCTGGGTTTTTAGAGGCAGACCAGTTGGCCAAGGCCTGGGAATGGTTCTGTTATGTCTTGATGATCTTAAAAAAAAGAATGAAAAAAGAAGAGAAGAAGAGGAATGGGGGGAAAGGGAAATTTAGGGAGAATTATCTCACATAATCTGGGTACTCAGGTAGAAATCTATTTAAACAAGGAGGAGAGAGTAAGGGAATCAGCTAAAAGTTAAACCTCACTCTTATCTGAACTGGTCAATACATAGAATTGGGTACAGAAACACATTTTATAAAATAAGGAAATATGAGAGAAAGGAGGAGGCAGAGGAGAAATTAGAGGGAAAGTAAATTAAGGAAGGGTTTTGTCATAAGCAAAACAAACTGCAAGGTTGTATCAAAATATTTATAGCTTTTTTGAGGTGACAAAGAATGGTGATTTGATGGAATACTCATAAATTGGGAAATGGGTCAAATCTTTTCAATATAATTATCAACTAGGAAGACGATTTCTTTCTTTTTTTTTAATATAGTCAATGTGGGAATTTATTTTGACTACACAAGTTTGTAATGCATTTTGGTCCATTTGTGTTCTCAGTTGGGGTGGGGAAAAGTGAAAAGGCAAATCTGGGCTAATTTAAATAATAGGTTTAAGAGTGTGTGTGCGTGCATGTTTACTTGTTTTGTTTTTAAGAAGGGATGGGGTAATTGTGGAAGCCAGGAAAGAAAATTACAGGGAAGAAAATAAGATCATAGGTTTTTGACTGGAAGGGGCCTCCTTGCCTTCCTTCCTTACTCTCTCCCTCCCTCCTTCTCTACTTCCCTCATCCCTTTTCCTTCCTTCCTGACTTGAATGTTAGAACAGGAAACTCCTTGTTAAATCCAGAGGAACTGTAAGAGTAATGCCTAGAAGGAAATACACCAGTACAAAAAGAGAAGGAGTAAACTCTCAAAACTAAATTACTTAATGGCAGCAAATTCACAACCATTTATAACGATAATAAACCAAATATATTCCTCACGTATTTACCATTAAAATTGTATCTATAAAATTACTTTCCATTCTCCTATTTATGGATATAAACTGCATTGTCCTTCACTAGTCACTCCCATCTAGTCCCATCTTTGTATTTTGAAACCAAGTTTTTTTTACCAATAAGGTGTTCGAATGACTCTCTACAAAATTCCTGGCAAAATTGGAAAAGAAATACAGTATAGCTTCAAAAGATCTTAAGCAATCTTGTGTTTTTGTAGACTTCATGATTAGGTTAAAGTTTTGAGGCAGGTAGCCTTGAGTATACTGGACCCATACATCATTTTTTTTTATGTTGGGATTACTGATCTAGCTAAATAAAACTTAAAAACTGTCAAGTACATACTTTTCTATTGTTTATGATTACTGAATCCAATGCCACTAGTTATAGTGTTATCAAGTCAATGGTCATTTTTTTTCATAAAATTCTGTATCTTTTATATGGAATTAACCTCCTAATTTGAACTTTCTTATTTTACTTCTTTTTAAATAGTTATCCAGCTGCAAAGTGGATTCATTGATATCAATTATTAAAGTTCATACAATTGTGTTCAATATTTCATTATAATTATATGAAACTAGGCCTTTCCCCTTAAATTTCAAAGCTATAAATGGAAAGTTTAATTACCATGATATTTAAAATGGGACACATTATTCCTTCACACTCTCATAGATAATTATTCAAAATGAAAGGGTGGTCACACTATAATATGTCCATTTGGCCATGCCATACCAATTTCATTATTATTTACCAAAAGATAAATTGGCAATGTGTATTCATTTTTAGGTACTTTATCCTGAGTACTGAGTTCCTTAGTCAAGAAACGAATTGGGGTTTTGTAGTCCAAGCTTTAGAAATGATCTAGTCTGATCCCCTTATTTTACAAATAAGAAAACTGAGCCCCAGAATATCTAAGTGCCTAACAGAGATCATGAACAGAGTAGAGCAACAGATCTGGGATTCAATCCTAGGCCCCCTGACTTAAAATCTAAAATTATTTCCACTACTGCACGTATAGTAATATACGATGGAAGCAGTGTGGTATTCCTTCTAGATGATCAATCTTTTTCTTTTTTTGTTTTTTTTTTTTCCCTTCACATTTTACAGATGTACAAACTTGGCTAAATGCAATCACACATCTGCTGTGTTCTTATTTTTAATTATTATTTATTTAATACTTTAGCTTAATGATGATTAAATGAATGCCCTTGTAATGATATTAAAAGGAAAGTCATGCCTACAACAAGCAATTTGTTAAATAGTTGAATATATGAAATAACTGGAAATGGCTCTTAATTATAACAGCAGATCATATAGAGATATTACTTGACTTACAAACTTTCCATATCCAAAAAGGGCTGGTCTCTTTCAAGAAGAGGATAATGGGCTTCCTTGAGAACTTGGAAGATAAGAATAATTTTTGGGGATATGATGTTAACTTTTTTCTAAACACTGGAGCAATGGGGAGATATTCTCTCTCTCTCTCTCTCTCTCTCTCTCTCTCTCTCTCTCTCTCTCTC
>NW_020951957.1:3276374-3289277 GCF_900497805.2 Vombatus ursinus | reverse complement strand
TCTCTCTCTCTCTCTCTCCCCCTCTCCCTTTCTCCCTCTCAGTTTCTCTCTCCCTCCCTCGTTTCCTCTATCTCCATCCCTTCCTTCTCTGTTTTCTGGCCATGTGGTTAATATCAAAATTATGTATAGAGTTGGAGGTGGAACACATTTACCTGCTCCTATCACTTTTTCATTTCAGTATATTGATTTTTTTCTGGGGTAAGAGGCAATGAAACTACATGGTAGGGAGATTATCAGGCCATCTTTATTTGTTTTCTGCCCATATTTTGACTGAAACAATGATATGGATACTATGACATCATAATATCAAGGTTATTACTTTAGCTGATGGTAAAATAAGTTGTATATTTTGTCCTAGGGTCTTAATCACCGATTATAGTATTGTATTTATGGGAAAATGTGATAAAATCCAAAATTTACAACTTTCAAATAAACCTTTGAAATACGATCCATTCATAATTTGGGAACTGTCTGCAAAGAAAAAAAAACATTTTTTAAATAGTAAGTATAAAACCAAAGGACAGGTGCTACCAAACCAAATGATACAGACCATGGAGTTAGTTTATAATGTTAGTGATAAATTGGTAAGAATAGAAAGACAAGAGGTGATGCAGGTTAGAGTTTAAAGGGAAAGGAGTCAAGAGAAGTGGAAATACATACCCAACCAAAGCTTTTCTCAACAAAGATGAATATTAAAACTCAAATATGAATCATTCCCCAATTGATAAATGGTCAAAAGATATGAACACATAATTTTCAAATGAAGGAATCAAAAGAATTCATAGTCACATAAAAATGCTCTAAATCACTATTGAATAGAGCAATGCAAATTAAAACAACCTTGAGATATCACTTTACACCTACCAGATTGGCTAAAATGATAGAAGGGGAAGTGACAAATGTTGAAGGGGATTTGGAAAAACTGGGACGCTCATTCATTGTTGGTGAAATTGTGAATTGATCCAACCATTTTGGAGAGCAATCTGGAATTAAACCCAAAGAGTTATTAAACTACCTATGCCCTTTGACTAGCAACATCACTACTTGGTCTTTTTCCAAAGATAATTAGGGAAAAAGGAAAAGAACCTATATATTCTAAAATATTTATAGCAGCTCTCTTTGTGGTTGCAAAGAATTGGAAAATAAAGGGATGCCTTTCAATTGGGGAATGGCTGAACTAGTTGTGGAATATGATTGTGATGTAATACTACTGTGTTATAAGAAATGATGAGCTCAATGATTTTAGAAAAAAACTTGGAAAGACTTGTATGAAATAATGAAGAGCGAAATGAGCAGAACCAAGAGAACATTGCATACAGTAATATCAATATTGTTTTAAGAATGACTTCGAGTGAATAACTTATTTTGATGATTATAAATACCCAAATTAACTATAAAGGACATATGAAGAAAGACGTCATCTGTACCCAAAGAAAGAATTGATAAATCGAAGTATGTATAGAATAATTTTACATATATGTGCATGTGCATATATATGTATTATATATATAGATATAGATATACACATACAGATATACCTATTTGTGTCTAATGGTAGCCATTTCTGGGGCAGAGGGGAGAAAAAAAAGAAATTTACATGATAATTTTGTTGTATATTTGAAAAGAATTATATATTTGAAAGGAATAACAAGTTGTAAATAGTAGATTTGCAGTTTCATGTGCAATCATCTTTTTTATTGTACAATCTTACAGAAATGTTAATTTTATTCCATAAATTAAAAATAAAATTCAATTACATTTAAAAATACTCAATATTAAATAATATTTTGAAACAACACATTTAGAGCAACTTCCCTTGTAGAACTGCAAATGGGATATGATTTATTTCAACAAGTAAATTTCATATAATGTAGGAATTAGAAGGAAATTTCAGAGGCAATCTAGTGCAACTCATAACTGACCAAGAATCTCTTGTATCCTATCACCAACAGAGGCTCATTCAATTCTTGATCTGCCAAATCAACCTTTTTCAGTTTAAGATGTCTAATTGCTATAAATTTTTTTTCATTATATAAAGCTTAAATCTTTGAAGTTTTTGGCTAATTCTGCTAGTTTTCCCCTTCAGAGAATCAGAACAAAGTTAATTTTTCTTCCATATGACAGCCGTTCTTGAAGCAGCTACTTCCTTCAAAATTTTCTCTTGTACAGACTGAACATTCATAGTTCTTTTAACCAGACTTTCTGTAGCATATCTTCTCATCATGCTGGTCACCTTCTTCTTACCATATCTTTCCTAAGATACGGTGCCTATAATTGAATGTGTTACTCCAGATGTGGTGGGAAGAGTATAGCAGAATTATTATTCATAGTATTATCATTTCCTCACTCTACACATTATACTTACCTTAATAAACCTAGAACATCAGATTTGTTGTGACGTTGTTGACATTTTGAATTTGCTATCTAATATAAAATTCTAAGGTGTTTTTTTTGAAGAAAATATTGCTTACTCATGCCTGTCTCATGTTGTAATTCAGGTCTAGATCTTTGAATTTTTACTTCCCAAATTTTATCTTATTTTATTCAAGTCCAGTGTTCTGCTTCATGAAGATTTTTTGGCACAGGACACTCTCATCCGATGTGTTACTTATTGCTACTACATCATCTGAAATTTGAAAAACATGACATCTATCCCTTCATGTAAATCACCAAACAAATCCAGTCCACAGATGATTCTATGGGTTGCTTCACTAAAGACCTCCCTATAAACTGATTTCAGATAATGAATTAGATTTTCAATCAGTTCAAAATCTATCCAACTACATTTTCTCTAAAGATTATGCATAAGCATAAGTAACTTTGTTGAATGTTTTTTTTTCTGAAATATAAGTACACCATGTCTATACCACTGTCTTAAGAGTTCACATACCATTCACCTTTTAATGTGTTCTAGAATTTTGCCAAGAAAACAAATCTCTCTAATTTATAATTGACAGTCTTCACACTCTTCTCTGTGTTGAAAATTAGGACATTTGCCCTTCTCTAGTCACCAGGGGCTCCTTCTATTCTCCAATAATTTTCAGAAATCACTGATAATACCTCATCAACCATATTTATCAATTTGACAAAGTAAGCAGATCAGATACTATATGAGCATCCCCATTGGCAGCTAGGTGGTACAGTGTATAGAGTGCTGGGCCTGGAATCAGGAAGACATGAGTTCAGATACAGCCTCAGACATTTATTAGCTGTGTGACCCTGGACAAGTTCCTTACCCTGTTTGCCTCAGTCTCCTCAAGTGTAAAATGAGGGTAGTAGTAACATCTAACTTACAAGATTATTGTGAAGATCCAACTAGATAATATTTGCAAAACTTTTTACACAGTGCATGGCACATAGGCTATACTATATAAATATTTATTTTCTTCCCTTTCCCATTTTCCAGATAAGGAATGAGGGACAGAGAAGTGTGTATCAAATATATTTCCATCTCCCCAATTGTAGTTCTGTTTAAAATGTGATTATTTTGTAGTTAAAATTTTGACTCTTATTTTTTGTAACATATATGTGTATGTGTATACAAATATATGTATGCATGTGTGTGTGTATATATATATATATATATATATATCTCCTGATCAGTTTCTTTTCAACTTTGTTATAATCCAAGACATTTCTTTTACCTACATATTTCCTACTTCAACTTCCTAATCAAATTAAGTTTAAAGATCAAGTTAAAGATATTTTCAGTTTCTTTCAAAAGAGCCAGAGCTAGAAACCACGTCATGACTCTTCTCATCAAATTCCAAAGTGATGATGCATTCATTGAGGAGGGCTATAACTAGCCATTTTTGCACTTGAGGCCAGCAGTAGTAGCTAAGGGTCTTGTTTGGTTATTTTCTTCCCTGGGGTAGAGGAAGCAAGTCTCAAGCTACCACAATATTTTTAATATTTCTGAAAGAGAGCAAGGAATCATCAAGACAGGGCTAATGCTACTGAAGAGGAAGAAGAGCTGAGTGAGACAATGTTGGTCTCTAAATGTCCTACACTGGCGAAAAGCCTCAGTACCCCTGCCCTAGATATAGTTCTGGCATTGAGGCAAGCATAAAGTGAGTAGAAACTTTGGGGTTACCTTACCAAAAACACACCTTTGTAAAATCACCTTTGCAGCTTAAGTATTGCCACTGTTTTCCCAGTGTACCAAAATTCTCCTCATGCTGCCAACATTTCAGAATCACTGTTTTCAAAAGGGCAAGTGTTCCCATCATTCTCTCTTTGTCCCCTAAAAATGTGCTTTATGCTTATAGTTGTATCTACAAGTGTTCACTTGTGTCTTAAAGTAACCACTTATTTGAGCAATTACAAGAACATGCAAAACCTGTCTTTGCTAATAAAGAAGCCTTGACCTTGAGCACCCACATCAATATTCTCTCACACATTAAATCAATAAGTGGAGTTTAAATACTGTGTCTTACCATTTCTTTTCTTTTAATACTTTAGGAAAAAGTCACAGTTTTGCAAACGCCTCAGTGTCACAGAGCAATAATTGGCTGTTTAGCTCAGCTTTCTCGTTAATATTTCCAACCTCGTGTTGAACAGTCTTCTTTTCCCCCCTAGAATTCCACACCCTCAGATTAACAACAGTAATCTAATGCCTGTTAAGCTAATGAAAGGGAAGCAGTGAATCAAACCACATTTATTTTACTTCACTTCTTTGCAAGCCCACTCATTTGTGGGACCTAAGGAAATATAGCTGGAGTGCAGGAGGGGAGAAAGTCTTAGAAAAGCTGCAGAGTGACTGTGGAAGAAGTTGAATTAGTTTTCAAGGCAATCATAGGAGACTAAAGGGTTTGAGAAAGCCTCTCCTATTAATCAGGGATCTTTATGCTAACAAATTTTTAATACATTCTCTCTCAAAGTATGCCAGAAAATGGACAAATGCAAATTCAATATTCAATCACCTTAATAGGATTCTGAACTGGAAGGGACATTAGAGACCCTCTTGTCCAAACCCTTTATTTTACAGAGGACTCCCAAAGAAGTAAAATGACTTACCCAAGGTCACACAGGTAAGAAATAGGAGAACCAAATTTTGAACTCAGTTTCTCCCACTCTAAAGGTAATGCTTTAAAAAAACAACAACGATTTTTTATTTTTTTAATGGGAAATTATCTATAAAAATTCCAATATACAAAGAGAAACAAGAGGCTTGTCTAATAGTGAATTTTTATGTATATATATATATATAACATAATATACCACATGTATTATATGTATAATCATGTATTATATAACACACATTTATTGTATATAAACACATATTACATATATCTTTAAAGATACACACATGTGAAAAGCAGCCAATATAATAATAACAGCTAACATTTATAAAGTGCCTGCTATGTGTCAGACAATATGTTAAACATTTTACAAATGTTTTCTCATTTCTCATTTCTCACAACAGCCATGGGAGGTAGGTGCTGTTATTATCCCCATTGTGCAGATGAGGAAACAAAGAGAGGTTAAATGACTTATCCAGAATCACACAACTAGGAAATGTCTGAGGCTGGATTTCAACTTAGGTCTTCCTGACTCCAGACCCAGCAATTTATCCACTGTGCTACCTAGCAGTCTCAGCCACGTAATGAATAGAGACACTGCCTCAAAGGCTGGTGGACCTATGTTCAAGTCTTGCTTATGCTATGTGACACATTCAATGCTTTTTGTAGCTCTGTAAGTACTGAACTAAAGAGTTCTGAAAAGTTCCTTTGCTGGGCACTTTCTTAAATCAATGGAATCACATTTACACAGGTATGTATACATATATGTATGTATGTATATGTATGTATGTGTGTGTATATATATACACACACACTGTATATATATATATGTATACACACACACACACTCACACACACATACACACACAAAGTGGTAATAAAAATGCCCTCTTTATTTTCATTTATTTCTGCTAAGCCAGGATTTGAACCCAGTTCTCATTCTAAATTCAACTTTTTCCAATATATCATGCAGCAACTCATTGTAAAGTAATTATCTCTTTATTTTTTCCTCAGACATAAAAGCAGTTACCTTGGTCAGCTCTTGGATCCACAGCTGCTCATAATGTTAGTAACTGCCATTTATATAGCACTTGATTTTTCAGGAAGACCTCAGTTTATGTTACACCACTGAAACATCCTGGATGTCTGACCATAGACAAATCACACTCTCTTGGTGCCTCTAAAAACTCCCAATTAATCAACAAGCATTTATTAAAAGTCTATGTGCCGGACTCTGTATTGTACAAAGACAAAAATAAAAGAGGCCCTGTCCTCAAAAAGTTTAAATTTTGTGAAGTAGGTAAGGGAGAAGCAAGATGCAGAATCTATACAAGGTGATGAACAGGGAAG
Organism: Vombatus ursinus; assembly: GCF_900497805.2. Taxonomy (NCBI): domain Eukaryota; kingdom Metazoa; phylum Chordata; class Mammalia; order Diprotodontia; family Vombatidae; genus Vombatus; species Vombatus ursinus. Next base: position 3,282,906 of record NW_020951957.1, on the reverse strand, counting down.
AGGATCACCAACTGAGGCTGGGAGAGCATTAGGAATAGCTTCAAGTAGTCAAGTGTCAGTTTTCATTTGTATGGCATGATGGTGATCACTTAGCCAGTCAACAAAACTGTATTTTAGAGAAAACCAAAATGTGTCCGCTTCTAAGGTACATTAGCCCTGACAGTTTTACTTTTTAATGCCCTTCCAAGTGTTGACACCCTTACTTGCTGTTATTTTCACAAGTGTCCTGCAACTTTTATTAAGTGACTTCCCAAAAAGTCTTCATGACCTTGTCCCAATGGGGTTGTGAGCCTCATTGACCCTTATTCCTCATCACACATTCTGCAGTCCAACCGAACTGATTTTTCTGTTCCTCACACATTCTACTCCATTTCCTATCTCCTTGCTTCTGAACTGGTCTTTTTGCGTATCCATGATGTACTTGCCTCCTTACTAAAACTTCATGGAATCACCTCTTCCTTCAAAGTACAGCTCAGGTGCTACCGTCTGAAAAAAGACTCTTCCTAACCCTCATAGCTACTAGTGTACTCCTTCACTAGCTTCCTAGTATTTAACAGCCTTGTATTTATTTATATTTTTGTCTTCATATTTATTCTGTGTAATACACATACATATTTATACACTTTTTCCCACCCCTTTAGAATATAAGCTTCTTGAGGGTAGCTTAGTTCACTTTTTGATTTTATGTTCTCAGAATCTAAAGCAGTATCTGGCTCAATAAAATGCTTATTGGTTGATCGAGAGTAGACAATGAAGGCTTATTGATTGATCATTTCTTGAAGCAAGTGGCACTTGAACTCAGTTTTGAAGGAAGCAAGGAATTTTAATTCTGAGGCAAGGAAGGCATTCCAGGCATGCAGGAATAGCTTTTACAAAGGCACAGAGATGGGAGATGGTATTTTGTGTGGGTAAGGGAGCAAGAAGACCAGTTTGTTGGACTGAATAATAAGGGAAGAGGCCTTTTGGACACAAAGGCTACCAAGGTAGGTCAGGGTCAAGTCGTGACCAGAGCAGAGGAGGTTGTATTTTGTCCTAGAGGCAACATGAAGTCTACTCTAAAGAATGGTTATTCTAAGCCTGGGTTGTGGAGGAGTTAATGTTCTGCATTGGTGGAGGGAGTTTGCACACCTAGAGTTTTATATAAGGATGATATCCTAGGCCTAGGGCCACAATGTGTATTTCAAATTACTAATGGGTGTAATTGCATTCAAGCTTCAAAACTACCTTGTGAGTTAGGTACTACAGGTATGATTATCCTAATTTTACAGTTCGTGAAAACAAGGCATCTCAGAGAGTAACTACATAGCCAATTAAATATATAATAGTTTATTATATATAATAATATATATTAAATATATAATAGTTTAATTTCTATAGCAAGCTATTATTACAAAAAGCTCAATAGACATGTCATTTGATCCTCACAGTGATCCAAGATACAATGCCCGCATAGGCAACATGTTTACAGATTTTACAGTTTAATAAGCACAAAGGTATTTTACACAGTCTTGTTCTCGTTTCATCATGACAACTCTGTGAGGTAGTTACTGCTGCTGTTAGTATTTGGAGTTTTCTCATTGAGAAGATGAGTATAGCAAGGGATTCAAAGCCATTTTTCTTTCTCTTTGTTACTCTGGTTATTTTCCAACTATCCCATGTGCTTTGTTGTTGACTGATTATCTCTGACTGAAATTTCCATGCCATTGTAACTTTGCAAGATTGCAAACTATTATATATAGCAAGCAGGAGGGTAGAGGATACAAGTGTTTTTTTTTTTTTTCCACTTGTATGCTACTTCCTTTAGCCATGCACATCAGAACTCATTCATGCCTGTCCGTACTATGGGATTCACATTCACATCTTCTTATCATTTTATCACAGAGGACCAACCCAGTGGTCCATGGGATTCCTTGAGTTCTCCTGATATTGCTAGGATATTAATGAAGCACGTGAATTTTGTCCTGATTCATCCTGATAAAAATTGTGACCATCTACCCTCTTTCTGCTAAAGGCTACAAGTTTGTCTGTGGGAAGTAGAGTATGGAATGAGATTGAATGGAAAAGTAATTATTAAGTACCTGCTATGTGCCAAGAACTGTGCTAAGCTCTGGGAATGCAAATAGAAAATCAAGATGGGGGAAATAACACATGTGGGAGAGTTTAGCTGTAGGATATATGGGAAGGTCCTGTGGTCCTTAGGGTAGAGTGACTGGGCTGATGGTAAGCTCCAGGGGCCTTAGTATGTTTTCTTGGGTAGGGGGATATCATGGGAGGGGATCTGTATGGGCTTTGGGGGACAAAGGGGTCCCACAGTAGTTATGATATCCATCTAATCCCAAAGTTTCTTTCATCTAGACAACATAAAAACCTATGGAGGTCCTTGAAGATGCTTTTGCCCTTATGCTAGTTCTGCCTCAGTTGTTCAGAAATGTTTTAGAATTCAAGAGATTTTTAGATGGAAGGGATGATCTAGTCCAATTGAGCTCGAGAGCAGGGAAATGGCTTGCTAATTTGGTTACACACCATGGAGCAGAGCTAGAATTCAAACTCAGTCCTCCTGACTCTAAACTCAGCAACCTTTCTACTATACTAAGCCAATACGTGGTGGTTCTTAGAGATATGCTATTCACCCTTCCCAAGGATGGAAAGCATTCCTTTCCACCAGAGGACTGGGAATCAGAAAGATAACTTTCCAAAGCAAATGCACAGCATGCTCAATGTAAGTCTTATCAAGACTTTAGTTTTGCTTTCCTTTTGGGTTTCTCTAGAGCCTAGTGAAGTGATTTCATCATATGCTTTATACTCAGAGACTAGACAGCCTTAGTGTATGAGAGAGACTATATAGGGTAGTAGATAGAGTACTCAGCTTGGAGTCAGAAAGATATAGATTCAGATTACACCTTAAATACTTACTAGATGTGTGGACACATGAAAGAACTTACCAGAACCTCAATTTTTCATGTGTGAAATGAGTATAATACTTAGCTTACAGGATTATCATGAGGATCAAGTGAAAGATTGCAGTACTTTGTAAAACTTGAGGCACTATATTTGTACGAATTATTATTAGTGTGTTCCCTATTTCCCTAATCTCAGATTTTTAACCTACTGGGCATATTCCAAGTATCATCTTTTCAGGCTTAGAAATATCAAATGGTAATTAAAATTTTCCTGCTGATGCTATTTTTATTTTTATGGCTTGAAAAATATTTTAATTGGCATGTGCCCTGAGGCATTTTACAAATGGTGGAATTTTATAAGTCCAATAAATAATTAAAGTGGGAAGCAAACTATTCTTTAAAAAACAAAAAACAAAACCTTGCATCTTTTATTGTTGTTTTGGTCATATTATCTCAGAAGGAAGTTAGAATGAGTAGTTTCATGTCATAAATTTAGAACAAAGAACCTATGAAGGATGAATCAAATCTATTTACCCAGTAACTTGTAAATTCCTCTATAAAATGACTGAAAATAATATGGTTTGCCTTGTATAGTTAGCTGACATGACTTCGTTAGGTGTGAGTGTGTGTGTGTGTGTGTGTGTGTGTGTGTGTGTCTGTGTACATATACATATAAAAGAAAAGCCTGGGGCTATTATGTGAGCATGTCAAACTCAGGTATGATTATCAAGAAGCTAAACTAACTTATTCTACAGAAATACGTGGACACCAAAGTAAAATAATGTATATATATATATATATATCTTTTTTTTTGGCTGGGCAATGGGGTTAAGTGACTTGCCCAGGGTCACACAGCTAGTAAGTGTTATGTGTCTGAGGCCAGATTTGAACTCATGTCATCCTGAATCCAGGGCACTGCACTGCCTAGCTACCCCTACAATAATGTATGTGATGATGTATAGAAAGAACACTAGAATGAATCAGAAACCCTGAAGTTTTTGTCTAGGTGTAAAGTTTAGAATTTCAAGGGACCTGCAGAAAAAGTTTCACACTAAAGTGATCCAAATACAAGGTTTATTTAACAATATATAATCCATATAATCATATTCACTCAAACAAGGATCATGTGATGATGTGTGAATCAAGAGCTGTGTTCCTAAACATTCATGAATAATTTTAGTTTATAGATGGTTGGTTGGTCATTATTCTTTGTTCTCGAGGAGGACCAAAGTGACATTACTATGTTAGAGTCAAATGTTTCCTACTGTGGCTGATCAGACCAATACGAGCTCAGTATGCACTACCACAGTTTGGGCACAAATAGTCCACATGGACATTTGGGGTAGATTCTCTAAATTTGTGTGTCTCAAGTTTCTTTTGAGCTACTTCAATTCTGCTTTGCTCAAAAAGCACAGTCTTCTGTGATGCGGGAACACTATTCTGGGCAGTCCTTGGCCAGCATCTCCCATGTCACTCAATTAATTCCAAAGATCTTCAGAGAGACCTTGAGAGTGTTCTTGTATTGCTTCTTCTGACCACTATGTAAGCACTTGCCTTGTGTGAATTCTCTGTAAAATAGTTTTTAGGTAAGCATACATTTGGCATTCAAACAATGTGGCCAGCCCATCGGAGTTGTGCTCTCTGCAATAGAGTTTAAATACTTAGCAGCTTAGTTAGAGGAAGGACCTCAGTGTCCAGTATCTTACCTTGCCATGTATAGATACATACACACTAAAGTGTACATACTCGTGTGTGTAAACTGAAGTATATATGCTCAAACATACACATATATACACACACACATACATGCATACACATACATGTCATGTCATGGTAAGACTGAAATAAAAATACCCAAAAGTCTTGGATTTATCTAGTCTGACTAATTTGACCTCTATCCTTGACATGTGGTCATCTAGCTTTAGCTTCTAACAGCAGATAAAACATCACTTCTCAAAACAGTTCGTTACAGTTTTGAATAGCTCTTTGGTGTTAGAAAGTTATTTCCACAGAGTGAGCCAGTCTTCTCCAACACCATTTGTCCAAGAGAGGTTGTTTGAAAGTACCCAGAACAAGTCTAATCTTTTTCCAATATGTCAAACTCTCAGGTATTTGAAGAGAGTGAACACCCCTATCTTTTGTTGTTTTTGTTTTTGTTTTGTTTTGTTTTTGGTTTTGTTTTTTTGTTTTTTTTTTTAGAGCAGCTGGTAGCCTAGATTCAGGAAGATCTGAGCTCAAATCCAGCCTTTGTACTAATGGTGTGACCTTGGCCAAGTCACTTAATCGCTGTTTGCCTCAGTTTCCTCAAATGTAAAATGGGGATAATACCTTGCAGGGTTTTCATGAGGATCAAATGAGTTAAAATTTGTGAAAAGCATTTAGAACAGTGCCAGGCACATAGTAGACACTACATAAATGCTCATCCCCTTCTCCTCCTCTTTACCTCTTTCAGCTCTTCTTCAAAAGATAAGGTTTTATGATCCTCCTTATCATACTGCTTTCCCACATCTGGCTACACTTTGGTTTTTCCAATAACCCTCTTATTCTGAGCACACAGAACTGAATGTAGTATGCCAGATGTAGCATGACCAACAAAGAATACAATGGGACCATTATCTCCCTTGTTCTGAACACTATAAATTCCATCATCCATTTTTTCTAATACACTATACAACTGTATGAGCTTTTTGGCATCCTCAGCACACTGTTGACTCACATTGAGTTATTAGTAGTATCCAATTCTTTTCCACATAAACTGCATTCGAGTAATACATCATTTGTCAAATAAAATATCTCTTGGTTGATTGTTTTTAGTCTACGATTTCTTTAAAAATTCTTTAAAATAATTCTAACTACATTCATCTTTATTTATTTCAACTTGTACAATTTGTTCCACTGTTTCATCCCATTCAGAGCTTTTTGGATCCTGGCTCCGTTTGCTGGTGAATTACCTCTCTCTTCTAGTTTTACATTCTCCACAAATTTGATAAACATGCCTATTATGTCTTCTTCCAGATCACTGATAAAACTGATGAACAGCTAGAAGACCACAGACAGATCCTCACATGACACTATTGGATATCTTCCTCCAAGTTGTTGTAAGATTATTAATCCTTGATTATGGCTGTTCAACCAGCTGCCAATGTACCTAACTGTCATTCAGCTACTATTTCTCCACATTTCCTGCAAGATATCATGAAGAATTTTTTTTCAGATATGTTGTTTAAATTGACATACACTTTGCCTATCACATATCCTTTGATGTCTACTTAGCAACCCTATTAAAAGAGGAATTGTTAATGCACATAACTTCCACTTAGAGGACACATGCCAACATTTCCTGATTACCTCCATCTTTTTTTTAAATCCCAGGTAATATTCTATGTAAGATTCTCCTGGAGATAGATGCCAAGCTCCCCAGATATGAGCTTCTGAAAACTATCTTTATTCCCTTTTTGAAGGTAGAATATTATTTTCCCATTGTAGTTTTTGTCATTTGTTTCTACTCCACAAAATTCCTCAGAAATTATCTTTCATAGTAGCCATTACATCCGAACATATTTTCCCCCTGTGCCCTAAGAGGAAAGAGAGAGAGAGAGAGAGAGAGAGAGAGAGAGAGAGAGAGAGAGAGA